>NC_084633.1:10054205-10104205 GCF_033978795.1 Nerophis ophidion | reverse complement strand
TTTATAATTGAATCACTTGTTTATTTTTCAACAAATTTTCAGTTATTTTTACATATTTTTTCCGAATAGCTAAAAAAAGACCACTACAAATGAGCAATATTTTGCACTGTTATACCATTTAATAAATCAAAAACTGATGACATAGTGCTGCCATCCGGGAGGAACTCAAAGTAAAGCCGCTGCTCCTCCACATCGAGAAGTGCTAGATGAGGTGGTTCGGGCATCTGGTCAGGATGCCACCCGAACGCCTCCCGAGGGAGGTCTTTAGGGCACCATGGGGAAGACCCTGGACACGTTGGGAAGACTACGTCTCCCGGTTGCCCTGGGAACGCTTCAGGTTCCCCCGGGAAGAGCAAGACAAAGTGGCTGGGGAGAGGGAAGTCTGGGCTTCACTGCTTAGGCTGCTGCCCCCGCGACCCAACCTCGGATAAGCGGAAGAAGATGGATGGATGGATATTTTTTTTCAACCAAAAATGCTCTGCTCTGATTAGGGGGTACTTGAAATAAAATAAAAAAATGTTCACAGGGGTTACATCACTGAAAAAAGGTTGAGAACCACTGAAATAGAGCAGTGGTTCTCAATTGGGGGTACTTGAAGGTATGCCAAGGGGTACGTGAGATTTTTTTTGAATATTCTAAAAATAGCCACAATTCAAAAATCTTTTATAAATGTATTTATTGAATAATACTTCAACAAAATATGAATGTAAATTCATAAACTGAAAAAAAGACAACAATGCAATATTCAGTGTTGACAGCTAGATTTTTTGTGGACATGTTCCATAAATATTGATGTTAAATATTTATTTTTTTGTGAAGAAATGTTTAGAATTAAGTTCATGAATCCAGATGGATCTCTATTGCAATCCCCAAAGAGGGCACTTTAAGTTGATGATTACTTCTATGTGTAGAAATCTTTATTTATAATTGAATCACTTGTTTATTTTTCAACAAGTGTTTAGTTATTTTTATGTTTTTTCTCCGAATAGTTAAAAAAAGACCACTACAAATGAGCAATATTTTGCACTGTTATACAATTTAATACATCAGAAACTGATGACATAGTGCTGTATTTTATTTCTTTATCTCTTTTTTCTTGTTCAACCAAAAATGCTTTGCTCTTATTAGGGGGGTCCTTGAATTAAAAAAAAAAAATCACAGGGGGTACATCACTGAAAAAAGGTTGAGAACCACTGAAATAGAGAGTAAATCCAGCACAAAATAGACATTATAAACAAAGAAAGGTAGCTAACATAGAAGCGAATAAAAAATAAAGTTCCACATTTGTTCCCGATATTAAAAAAAAAAGAAAGCGCAAAAAAAAAGGAGCTCTTATGAGGACAGAACCACAAGCATAACAGTGCACAGGAAAGGCCTGGGATGTGCGCCCCCTTCCGCTCGAACACCATACTGCAGGGTCTTATGTCTGTATATTGTACAGGATTGCTTATTATTTTAATTGGATAGTAGTCTGTTTATTTCAATTGTTAGTTGTTTTTTTCCTTTATTCTTGTGCTATTTTTTTCACCCCATATTTGTTTCCACTACCGCACCTTAAATTGGAGTCTTTAATCTCGTTATATGCAAATATAATGGCAATAAAGTATATTCTATTCTATTATTACGAGCGACGGTGGAACAAATAAATACATCCATCCATCCATTTTCTACCGCTTATTCCCTTTTGGGGTCGCGGGGGGCGCTGGCGCCTATCTCAGCTACAATCGGGCGGAAGGCGGGGTACACCCTGGACATAAAATATAATTATAGTCAATTTAGAAAAAAAAAAAATTAAAATGCATCCACGTGACTGGCACCCTTCCAAATTGTGATATTTTTAAAGTCTATCAAGTTTTTTGTTTGGTTTTTTTTTTTCTCCCCACTCTATCTCTCTCTCTCTCTCTCTCCAGCCTTTATTCTGGGACGGCCACGTTACGTGACGCACAGACTAAACAGGCATAGTAACCACCACGGCGGGGGGTCCGTCCAGCCGTCGGGAGGGGAGGAGCGTGGGGGGCACGTGACGCGTGACGCACAGACGGGGGGGGCGTGGCCATCCCCTCGCATAAATACCCACGGCGGGGCCACATGCAGAATCAGTGAGACCCCCTCCTCCTAACTCCAAAACTCCCTAACCACTCGCGCCTTTTTCCACGCACACCGACCATGATCAAGAAGATGACGCTCTCCGAGAACGAGTTCAACATCCCGGCCAAGAACTGCTACAGGATGGTCATCCTGGGCTCCACCAAAGTGGGCAAGACGGCCATTATTTCGCGGTTTTTGAACGAGCGCGTGGAGGAGCAATACACGCCCACGATCGAGGACTTTCATAGGAAGTTGTACAGCATCAGGGGGAATGTTTACCAGCTGGACATTTTGGACACGTCTGGCAACCACCCCTTCCCCGCCATGAGGAGGCTCTCCATCCTTACAGGTGCGTTTTTATTTATTTTTTTTTAAACAGTGCGTAATTACGCAATGTAGTTTTACCATATCTCACTATTCTGCAGGTAGTTTTTGGGTGTTTTGTTTTTTTTAAACAGTGCGCAATTACGCAATGTAGTTTTACCATATCTCACTATTCTGCAGGTAGTTTTTTGTTTTTTTCAAACAGTGCGCAACTATGTAGTTTTACCATATCTCACTATTCTGCAGGTAGTTGTTTTTTTTAAAACAGTGCGCAACTATGTAGTTTTACCATATCTCACTATTCTGCAGGTAGTTTTTTTTTTTCAAACAGTGCGCAACTATGTAGTTTTACCATATCTCACTATTCTGCAGGTAGTGTTTTTTTTTTTTAAACAGAGCGCAATCATGTAGTTTTACCATATCTCACTATTCTGCAGGTAGTTGTTTTTTTTAACAGTGCGCAACTATGTAGTTTTACCATATCTCACTATTCTGCAGGTAGTTTTTTTTTTTTTAAACCGAGCGCAATCATGTAGTTTTACCATTTATCACTATTCTGCAGGTATTTTTTTTTTTTTTTTTTTTAAACAGTGTGCAACTATGTAGTTTTACCGTATCTCACTATTCTGCAGGTAGTTTTTGGGTGCTGACTGTGCATTGCTCTTTTTTTGGCAGGCGACGTGTTCGTCCTGGTGTTCAGTTTGGACAACCGGGAGTCCTTCGAGGAGGTGCAGCGCCTCAAGCGGCAGATCTATGAGACCAAGTCGTGCCTGAGGAACAAGACCAAGGAGAACGCAGACGTGCCGCTGGTCATCTGCGGCAATAAGTGCGACCGCGACTTCCAGCGGGAGGTGCGGGAGGAAGAGATCGAGCAGCTGGTGCGCGGCGACGACCAGCACAGCCGCTGCGCCTACTTCGAGGTGTCCGCCAAGAAGAACACCAACGTGGACCGCATGTTCCAGGCGCTCTTCGCCATGGCCAAGCTGCCTGACGAGATGAGCCCCGACCGCCACTGCAAGGTGTCGCTGCAGTCCAGCGAGCTCCTGCACCGGAAGTCCTTCCGGGCCAAAAAGTGCAAGGACGCCTACGGCATCGTGGCGCCCTTCGCCCGCCGGCCCAGCGTGCACAGTGACTTGATGTACATCAAGGAGAAGGCGGTGGGAGGGGGACAGGCCAAGGAGAAGGGCTGCGTCATATGCTGACCCCTACAAAGACGCCATCGGAGAGACGAAAGCGGTGACCAAAAGACCGACGATACCTCGACTGACTTTGTTTACATTGCCACCCCGGACTTGAATGTTTACGAACAAAATATCAACGTCTATTTATTATGTCTGTCAATTTTTGCATCAAATAAAAACTTATTTTCCTAAATCCCCCTCCACCGTCTTATTGTTCTATTTCAAGGTTGGCTTAATCCAGAGGGTCCCTTCAAACAGTGGGGCAAAAAAGTATTTAGTCAGCCACCGACTTTGCAAGTTCTCCCACTTAAAATAATGACAGAGGTCTGTCATTTTCATCATAGGTACACTTCAACTGTGAGAGACAGAATGTAGAAAAAAATTCAAGAATTCACATTGTAGGGAATTTTAAAGAATTTATTTGTAAATTATGGTGGAAAATAAGTATTTGGTCAACCATTCAAAGCTCACTGATGGAAGGAGGTTTTGGCTCAAAATCTCACGATACATGGCCCCATTCATTCTTTCCTTAACACGGATCAATCATCCTGTCCCTTTAGCAGAAAAACAGCCCCAAAGCATGATGTTTCCACCCCCATGCTTGACAGTAGTTATGGTGTTCTTGGGATGCAACTCAGTATTCTTCTTCCTCCAAACACGACGAGTTGAGTTTATACCAAAATGGATACATGGATGATACAGCAGAGGATTGGGAGAATGTCATGTGGTCAGATGAAACCAAAATATAACTTTTTGGTATAAACTCAACTCGTCGTGTTTGGAGGAAGAAGAATACTGAGTTGCATCCCAAGAACACCACACCTACTGTGAAGCATGGGGGTGGAAACATCATGCTTTGGGGCTGTTTTTCTGCTAAGGGGACAGGACGATTGATCCGTGCTAAGGAAAGAATTAATGGCGCCATGTATGGTGAGATTTTGAGCCAAAACCTCCTTCCATCAGTGAGAGCTTTGAATGGTTGACCAAATACTTATTTCCACGATAATTTACAAATTCTTTAAAATTTCTACAATGTGAATTCCTGGATTTTTTATTTTTTTTTTCACATTGTCTCATAGTTGAACTGTACTTATGATGAAAAATACAGACCTCTGTCAACATTTTAAGTGGGAGAACTTGCACAATCGGTGGCTGACTAAATACTTTTTTGCCCCAATGTAGGCGCCCACTGTGTGCTTCGGAGGCCGGAGCACCCACAGCGGGTTTGATGGCAACTTCCAAAACTTTAGAAAATTTTGGAAAAATCAATCTCGCTGTTTATATTGTGACGAGTTTGGTCCATTTTGCATATTAAAAAAAGTCACAAAGCAAAGAGTGGTAGTATGAACAATGCCAACACTGTCATCAATAATGTGACATATAGTGAAGCCACACTTAACGACTACAAACACATTTTGGGAGACTATTTGCACCGCAACACAACATAAACACTACAGAACAAATTACCACAATTTCCTGGAACTCCGACTATAAACAAACATCATTGGTGGATCTACACCTAACATCCACTGTAATGATACCAAGTACAATGGCGTATCTAGTCGATACTACTATAAATACATCAATATTCTCCGGCTTCCTACCACATCCAAAGACATGCACCTGAGGATAGGTTGATTGGCAACAATAAATTGGCCGTAGTGTGTGAATGTGAGTGTGAATGTTGTCCGCTAGGTTAAATTCGTGACGTCATTTTCGAAATGGCGGAGGCGGCAGGGTCGGCAACCTTTACCACTTATAAGGCCATTTTGACCAATTTCTCAACGACAATACGAGACGCATAACTCTTTTGAAATGTTTAATGAAATTACACAGCTTAAAGACTTTTTTTTTTGCTTGTACTATTGTGTAAACCAGGGGTCTTGTTCATCAGCCACACCGTTTACACTGAAGGTTGTGATATAAAGAACTTTAACACTCTTACTAATACGTGCCACACTGTGAACCCACACCTAACAAGAATGACTAACATATTTCTGGAGAACATCGCCTCTGTAACACATTATAAACGCAACATAAGAATTACCCAGAATGCAATGCATCCATGACTCCTACTGCTTATATTATACAACCCGCTAGCACCAAACCACCCCCCACCCTCTTCCGTGCCGTCGGTTGAGGTGGGTGGGGTATAGTAAGAGTCATGGCATTCTGGGTAATTCTTATGTTGCGTTTATAATGTGTTACAGAGCCGATGTACTCCAGAAATGTTTTTGTCATTCCTGTTTGGTGTGGGTTCACAGTGTGGCACATATTAGTAAGACTGTTAAACGTGTTTTTATCACCCAGTATGCCTTCCAGACTCGTCCGTGTGACAATAAAAGCAGCGAAATGCGACAATTGTAGGTTATTCCAAGCTTTTAGTGCTGAAAATAATAACCACAATAACACTTTTTTAAATTAAATTTGTTATTCGTGATGTCACCCTCACATCACTCTCAAGTTTTTACTGTATGCCATTGGTAAGCGAAGAGGTTTTAAAATTATTAGCGCCTGCTTATCATTACCGCATGCCTGGAATAGGCGCAGGAGTGAGAAGAGGTTTTAAATTAATTAGCACCCCGGCGGCTATTCGAGAAAATACGGTACTAATTCATTTTATACCACTTGTCCTTAATAATGTTGACAAAATAATAGAATGATAAATGACACAATATGTTACGGAGCCTTTGTTTGTTTACTTACTACTAAAAGACAAGTTGTCTTGTATGTTCACTATTTTATTTAGGAAAAAACTTGCAATAAGTTAAAGTATCAATGATTGTCACACACACACAAGGTGTGGCGAAATTATTCTATGCATTTGACCCATCACCCTTGATCACCCCCTGGGAGGAGAGGGGAGCAGTGAGCAGCAGTAGTGGCCAGAAACATGTTTAATGAACCCTAAGATTATTTTGTTACGATAAAGCCAATAATGCAATTTTTTGTGGTCCCTTTGATTTAAAAAAGTACCGAAAAGTATAGAACTAATTTTGGTACCGGTACTGGTATATGTATTTTCCTCACGCACTAGTTGACTAAAAGAGTGCGCGCTTGCCCGACACAGCGGCGCGAGTGCGATGATGTAACATTATCGATGGGAAAATGCATTTTTTGACAACATGATTTGCCTGAGCGGCTATGGTCCCCAACAAATTGATTGGTACCGAGCCACAGAATATTTTTTTTTTATTAAATCAACATAAAAAACACAAGATACACTTACAATTACTGTCCCAACCCAAAAAAACTCCCTTTTTCATGCCAAAAAAAATAAAAAATCACCCCCGCCAGGCCGCGGGAAAAATTATCAACCGATGACCGGTCTGCAGCTACAAAAACGTTGGGGACCACTGGTCTATGAGACACCGAGAGTAACAAGCGGTAGAAAATAGATTAAAAGGGACAAAAAAATAATAATAATAGTGAAGACTTTCCGCGGGCCGGATTTTGGATGCGGGCGGCCCGTATTTGGCCCTCAGGCCTTAGTTTGGAGGCCCCTGACCTAAACTTTACTGCTGCCAGGTATTCTTTTCTATAGTTTTGTAGTAATATTTTCAGAATGTTTGTTCTACTTTTGGCCAAAGTAAGACAAGAAAACAATCTGAAGTTGTCTTTTTTAGTTTTAATGCCGTTATTTTTATAGTCCGGCCTGTGTGTGCACAGATTTCCCTCCATGCGGCCTCTGAGCTCAAAAGACTTGGACACGCCTGATGTACAGTATTAAAGTGTATTTAACAGCTGCACCAACAACAAAAAAGGGGAGCATTAAACAGAGAGTAGATCCAGCAGGTAGCTAACCTAGAAACGGTCGGACACATAAAAAATAAAACTTGAGACTTCCCTGCGGGCTGGATTGTGGACGCTGGCGGGCCGTAGTTTGGGGACCACTGGTGTATATCAAAGCTACACATTTGCAAAAGCATGATTTGATACACATCTTTCTGTAGAGCAGGTGGAAATAACAGCTTTCCTGCAGGTAATGGATGCTAGCTGGTGAAGCTGTGGAAAGTGTAGAACCTTACTCCCAACACCTAAGAGCTGTGCTGGACAAAGAGCTTTCAACCCGTGGCAGTTAGCTCATTGGCGAGCACTGCTCAAATAACTACATAATCAGTGGTTGCTATTCTAAGCCTGTTGTCTGTAGGGCTGGGCTACAGTTGTTTACATGTATTCAATAATTACTATCATAAGCAAAACTGAAGAAAATTCCCAAAGCTTGAATGGTTTGCTCTTCTTCCACAAACACTTACCAATACCCAGAAAAAGAATGCAATATTCTTTTGCAGCTTTAATACAAAATAAACGTGAAAATCCCTCAAATTGTGCACATGCAATACAAAACATACATCGACGTGGTCAGAATACAATTGCACCACAATGGCGTTCCTTCCATTTAGTCCGTTTTCTCCGAATGCATCTGAGATAGCCTCCAGCAGCACCCCCTGCCACCCAAAAGGGACAAGCGGTAAAAAATGGATGGATAGATAGATGTCCTTGAGTGTTCCATCTAAGAGGATGAGATCTTCCAGAATCTTTCATTTAAGATCTTTCAAGGTGCTTTTGGCACGTCAAACATGCAGAGGCTCTTATATTTCTGCAGCAACTGGTTCTTGGTGTGGACCTGCTCCCTCAGCGTTTCCAACTGCTGCTGCTGGTCCACGGGACTGCTCTCTATGCCGGGCATGGTGGAGATCTGGTCCCGGGCCTGTTGTATTTTTGCCTTCAGCTTGTTCAACTCCTGGTGCACATCCTGGCTCTCGTCCTGACTCTCCTTATCCATGCTTCAAACGGAAAGAGCAGATTGTCGTTGAAATTGTTGTTCATCTTCTCGTTCTGTGGTTTTATGCCTTTTTTCAGCCAAAGCACATTTTTTTTCATTGAAAACATGCGGATGCACACCACCAGCAGAAATCATTAAAAAATGAAACTTAGCACCTGATATTTACAGTAAAAAGTCGTTCTCCCTGATAGGGATATGATCTTATTTGGGTGGTCTTCAGAAACACAAAAGCTTCCAAAACATATTAGAACTGTGTTGCTGCTTGGGACGGTTTTGGCCAAAAGACTCATTCTCAGAGACTGGAATACTCTATCTGCACCCAACTTCAGGAACTGGTTAAATGAACTTGTGAATGTAATGACTCTTGAAAAAATAAGATTTATAAACTCTACAAATATGAATAAATGGGAATTAACCTGGAAACCTTTACTGACATATATTGAAGCATAACTTATAGACATTTAAAGAAAAACTAAACTGCCATCTTTTTGTAGTTGTATTCCTTTTTTATTTTTATTGTTATTATCTTTTGTACTGATTCAACACTACACTTGTTTTTCTTGTGTCACTTCTGATATGGTTTTGTCATGGTTTACTTGCTTTTTTGTAATTATTGTTTTGTATTGATCAAGCCCTGTAACTTTTCCTTTTTTTCCCCTCTAAGTGTGTACGGTGGACAGGCCCTCGGGAGGTGATCTTGTGAACACTTCCTGAGGATCCTTGATGCCGAGGTATGTTCATCCATTTTGCTGTGATCTGGATAGCCTGCTGATCGTGAGCCGCAGCGGGATGGATGGATGGATATATATATATATATATATATGTATGGATATATATATGTGTGTGTGTATGTGTATATATATATATATATATATATATATATACAATATTTGGGTATATTTTCTAATAATGTCTGTACTGTAAACCTTGAGTTGTTAAAGTTCATGTGCACCTCTCTCCTCAAGTGTGTATGTGTGTGTGTATGAGTGGATGTGACTGTTTGTCATTTTAACTGTAAAATCTAATAAAATATATTTGCACAAAAAACAAAAGTAAAAATAACATTTGCAAAAAAATAAAAAATAAAAAAAAATACAAAAAAAAAAGTCGTTCTCACAGTTGATAGATATGACTTTAAACCGTAACCAAGCAAAAACTAAACTGCCATCTTTTTGTAGTTGTATTCCTTTTTTATTTTTATTGTTATTATCTTTTGTACTGATTCAACACTACACTTGTTTTTCTTGTGTCACTTCTGATATGGTTTTGTCATGGTTTACTTGCTTTTTTGTTGGTCTAAAAGTAGGTGTACTGTCACGACCTGTAACATCAGGGATGCAAAACATTAACAGTGCAATACGTTTTCATAACATGGTCACTACTGCCTACTTTGTCTTGTTATATTCTTATTTTACTGTTATATTGTTATTCCCATTGTTTTTATTCTTTTTGTAATATTTCTCTATTTTGTTTCCTTTTAAACCCCCATTATTTACTTTTTTTAAATTGATCTCAACTCTGTACACTGCTGCTGGAATTTTAATTTTCCTGAAGGAACTCTCCTGAAAGAATCAATAAAGTACTATCTATCTAACTATCACGCCGTGACTTATTTTGAGGTTTTGGGTATTTTCCTGTGCGTAGTGTTTTAGTTCTTGTCTTGCGCTCCTATTTTGACAGGTGGTGACAATACACCTACTTTGAGACAAGAGCTGTAGTCATGCATGCTTGCTTATAATTTGAATTCTTATCCAACACTTGACAGAACAACTTGTTATAGTCAATATCAGCTGCCGAGTTTCATTTTATAATGTTTTCTGATGGTGGTGTGCCTCCGCATTTTTTCAGTGGTAAAAAATGTGCCTTGGCTGAAAAAAGGTTGAAAAAGACTTCAATATAAAAAAACACTTCTAGTCAGTCTACCTAAGATGCTAACTAGTAGCTAGCGTTAGCTATGGCTTGCACGTCAACAACCAGGGCATTAAAATTGTGTAAAAAAAAACATGCAGTAGGGACGTGCCTTAAAAATCAATTTGTGGCCTTACCATTTAATTATATCATGGACTAAAGGCAGTAAAGAGCAATCTTCGCCCTCTTTCTCCTGCTTCGGCTGAGGTGCCGCCATTATGCTCCCCTGTTGACGTCCGGCGCGTCCTGATGACGTCACGATAAATACAAAAAACTGTCGACGCAAAAGAAACAAATGTTTGGATTTACGATGTATGAAAAACAATTTGAAAATGAATTTGACCTTTGCAACCTCATTATAATATTGGGTAAGTTTTATATTCATAAATGTAAGTTTCTCAATACCTGACCTGTTGAAAATATTTACTTTAGAACACTTTCTACCTCTAACATTTCTACCGTATTTCCTTGGGGCTTACCAAAGGCATGCGGTAAAAGTAAGCATGCGCTAATTATTTTAAAACCTCTTCTCACTCCGGCACTTACCAAAGGCATGCAGTAAAAAATTGAGTGTGATGTAAGGATACCATCATGAAAAGCACATTTAATAAAAAAAAAAACGTTATTATGGTCTTACCTTTACTTATAAACATAGTCCATACCAGCTCCTTCTGATCAAAAGCATCAATAACTTGTATATAGAAGTATTTCTTATCTTTCTTTAGTTTCAAAAGTCTCTCTGTCTCAATGGAGATCTTCCTTTATTACCTCTTCCAGCACTCATTGTCTCCTTTTTTGCAGCCGAGTAGTCGCAAGAAGGATCACTAGCGTCCTCTACCACCAGGAGGCGGGAGTCATTTAAGAACGTATATTTGACACACGCAGCTACGGTATTGTGACGGTCTCAAACCGTCGTCTTGCGGGTTCCCAGGACCACCAAGGAAGGACATGGCTTGAGCAGTTTGACTTTGTTTATTTTTCAATAAAACCTCAGTTCAGGTCGCTCTTCCGCTCCTCCTCTCCGCTCGCTCGTCGTCTCCTCACCGCCATCTTGGGCCGGGCTCCAGCGTGCCCAGCCTGTCTGTCGGACCGTCGGCTCCACAGGTATATTAATAAAACATAGCTGCTTACTGTTCTTTTTAGCATACCGGCATTCATTAGCTTGGACTTTAAATCCTACTGAATAGCTCTTAATCTTCTTCCCTTTATGCAATTTCAAATTACCGGTATTGAAATCAGCCTCCTCTATTTTGAAAATGACGACAGGGGAAGTGTCACTCGTGAGGTCACGAGTTTACCAGGCGGTAATACTAAGTATGCGCTAATTATTTTGCGAAGCGAGTTTGACCAGGCAGTAATTCAAGGCAGGCGCATACTATATGCCCGGCGGCAATTCAAGGAAATACGGTATGTTCATCCCTAATGCAAAAATGTGTGTGTATGTGTGATGACAAATTGAACCGGAAGCAGTATTTTTAGATTTTCCTTTGCGTTTAGCATGTTCTTAGCATAACACTAACACCTTTGTTCAGCAGGAGTACTATTGTCGTTCTAGAAAAGTGTCATTAAATAATTGTTCAACGTTTGTCTCAGAAAAGAAAATAGAAAAAATAGCCTGAAATGTTTTAATAAATAGAAATAGAACAAATGGAAGGTACACAGACCTAAAATACTGCGTCCGGTTCAATTTGACATTGATTGATTGATTGATTGAAACTTTTATTAGTAGATTGCGCAGTACAGTACATATTCCGTACAATTGACCTCTAAATGGTAACACCTGAATAAGTTTTTCAATGTGTTTAAGTCCACGTTAATCAATTCAAGGTCATCACACGAATAATCACACATTTTTGTATTTTGGATGAATATATATTAATTTTTTCTGTTTATCTGGTACAATACAAATACATAAAAGGAAAACAGCAAAAAATCAAATTTCAATGGCAATATTTTAAAGTAAATCAACCATTTTTTTTTTGTTTTAAAGTCTGCCATATATATTAAAAATCGATAAATGGCCCGAATTTTTTTATTTTTTTTTATTTGCCTTTAAGAATTGGAAATATAATGAACAGAAGGTGCGCGCACCGTTTTAGGTCAGTGTATTTCGTGGCCATTGTTTTTTATTTTATTTTATAAATGTACATTGAAAAGCAAAAAATTATTGGTCTATTTGAATATCGTTTTTAAATACAAAAATTGAAATTTAAACAAAAAGCGTTTTTCTTTTTTTGTTTGTTAAAAAGCAAACACTCAATATAAAGCGGTGTATTTCATTTTTCATTAAAGAAAGGGTAACATCCCACAGGAAAAAGAAACAGAAAAACAAACCAAAGCGGATATTTTCATTTCACCGATACCGGAAGTATCGATTTATCAGCGCGAGAAAAAACAAAATATCACGAATATCTTTTAGCTAACTGACATTTAGCTTCATAATCGTTAGTTGTTAAAGTTATTGCATCAATCTATCACAATTGATTAATATGGCCGTTAATTACAAGTGCCTTAAAGGGCTTCAGAGACCACAACAACATCTCCTGGTCTGAACCCATTTCCTGTTCAACAAAATTTGCAAATCCTTTTCAACCTATTTTCAATTGAATAGACTGCAAAGACAAGATATTTAATGTTCGAACTGGAAAACTTTGTTATTTTTTGCAAATATTAGCTCAAATGGACTTTGGTGCCTGCATGTTTCAAAAAAGCTGGCACAAGTGGCAAAAAAGACTGAAAACGTTGAGGAATGCTCATCAAACACTTATTTGGAACATCCATCCCACAGGTGAACAGGCTAATTGGGAACAGGTGGGTGCGATGATTGGGTATAAAAACAGCTTCCATGAAATGCTCAGATGGGGCGAGGGTCACCATTTTGTGAACAAATGCATGAGAAAATTGTCGAACAGTTTAAAAACAACATTTCTCAACAAGCTATTGTAACTTTAGGGATTTCACCATCTAAGGTCTGTAATATCATCAAAAGTTTCATAGAATTTGGAGAAATCACTGCACGTAATATTGAATGCCTGTGACCTTGGATCGCTCAGGCGGTACTGCATTAAAAAAGTGTGGTGTAAAGAGTATCACCACAAGGTTTTAGGAACACTTCAGAAAACCACTGTCATTAACTACAGTTTGTCGCTACATCTGTAAGTGCAAGTTAAAACTCTACTATGCCAAGCATAAGCCATTTATCAACAACACCCAGAAACGCCGCTGGCTTCGCTGGGCCAAAGCTAATCAAAGATAGACCGATGCAAAGTGGAAAAGTGTTCTGTTGTTCTGACGAGTCCACATTTCAAATTGTTTTTGGAAACTGTGTACGTCTTGTCCTCCGGAACAAAGAAGTAAAGAACCATCCGGATTGTTATAGGCGTAAAGTTCAAAATCCAGCATCTTTGATGGTATGGGGGGGTACAAGTGCCCAAGGCATGGGTAATTTACACATCTGTAAAGGCACCATTAATGCTGAAAGGTACATACAGGTTTTGGAGCAACACATTTTGCCACCCAAGCAACGTTATCATGGACGCCCCTGCTTATTTCAGCAATACATTGCCAAACCATGTGTTACCACAGTGTGGCTTCATAGTTAAAGAGTGTGGGTACTAGACTGGCCTGCCTGTAGTCCATGTGGCGCAATATGAAGCCTAAAATACTGTTGAACAACTTAAGCTGTACATCAAGCAAGAATGGGAAATAATTCCATCTAAAAAAAGCTTCAAAAAAATCGTCTCCTCAGTTCCCAAATGTTTACTGAGTGTTGTTCAAAGGAAAGGCCATGTAACACAGTGGTAAAAATGCCCCTGTGCCAACTTTTTTTGCAATGTGTTGCTGCCATTAAATTCTAAGTTAATGATTATTTGCAAAAGAAAAACTATGTTTCTCAGTTCGAACATGAAATATCTTGTCTTTGCAGTCAATTCACTTGAATATAAGTTAAAAAATGATTTGCAAATCATGTTTTTATTTACCATTTACACAAAGTGGCAACTTCACTGGTTTTGGGTTTCGTAATAAAGGTGACTGTGTATATTATTATTAGTTATTACTTTGAACAGTTCAGCGTTTTGTCTTTACATACCAATTATTTTTGTGCTTTTTCATGTTTACTGTTGTTTTTGTCACATGTAAAAATATGATGATAACAATGATATTAATAGGGTGGCGTAACTGGAATTGCCATTCTGCAGAAAAATAGTGACTTCACATAACAAGAACATACATTTTAGTTGGGTTGCATCTGTAATTGTTCAAGGTATATTGATATGTTATTGTTACTGCGTGTACATTGACAGGCTTACACTACAATCTGGAAAGGAAAATTGTCATGCGTACATTGTGCTGCTGACAAAAACACAATATCGAGAACATTCCATCTAGGACATTTTGAGAGTGGCATTGAGGCTATTGTAGAGTTGTGAACACTGTCAGATTCTTTATAAACTGTGTGTTAGTGGACCAACTATTAGTACAGAACCGATGGGGATGAAGTCGGTAAATAAGGCGGCCTCTCCTGATTATGGCGATATGTCAGCAGCTCCTTCATGACGAGTGTCAAAATAAAATCCCTTGCCATGATTCAGTCGCACGTGCTCTCGCATCCCATTAGCTATTAATGCGGGCCTTTAGGACGGGAAAAAACAGGTTTTGCTTTTTGCAAAACTTTTCAGCATCACAATTACAAATTAATTATTCTTCTTTTATGTGGTTTAGACGGAGCAGGGATTGGCATGCGTTATTTGATCACACTCAGTTATAAAGGTGAGTCATGTTTGAAACAATGTAATTTCAAATCTGTAAGAAGGTAACTGAGGTTTGTTATTTATGTGGGACTAATACTTCCAAATTTCGCAATATCTGGCTGAATACCTTGATATTTTCACTACCGACACTAAGATATTTACACAACCCAAAACCAGTGAAATTGGTACGTTGTCTAAATGGTAAATACAAACAGAATACAATGATTTGTGAATCCTTTTCAACTTATATTCAATTGAATAGACTGAAAAGACAAGCTATTTCATGTTCGAACTGAGAAACTAATTTGTTTTTTTGCAAATAATCATTACCTTAAAATTTAATGGCAGCAACACATTGCAAAACATTTGGCACAGGGGCATTTTTACCACTGTGTTACATGGCCTTTCCTTTTAACAACACTCAGTAAACGTTTGGGAACTGAGGAGACCAATTTTTGAAGCTTTTCAGGTAGAGTTCTTTCCCATTCTTGCTCATTCTTGTTCAACAGTCCGGGGTCTATGTTGTGGTATTTTACGCTTCATAATGCGCCACACATTTTCAATGGGAGACAAATCTGCACTACAGACAGGCCAGACTAGTACCTGCACTCTTTTAATATGAAGCCACGATGTTGTAACACGTGGCTTGCCATTGTCTTCCTGAAATAAGCAGGGGCGTCCATGATAACGTTGCTTGGATGGCAACATATGTTGCTCCAAAACCTGTATGTATCTTTCAGCATTAATGATGCCTTCACAGATGTGTAAGTTACCCATGCTTTGGGCACTAATACACCCCCATGCCATCAAAGATGCTGGCTTTTGAACTTTGCACCTATAACAATCTGGATGGTTCTTTTCTTCTTTGGTCCAGAGGACACAACGTCCACAGTATACAAAAAAAAAAATTGAAATGTAGACTCTTCAGACAACAGAACACTCTTCCACTTTCATCAGTCCATCTTAGATGAACTGGGGCCCAGCAAAGCTGGCGGCATTTCTGGGTGTTGTTGATAAATGGCTTTGGCTTTGCATAGTAGAGTTAAAACTTGCACTTACAGATGTAGAGACAAACTGCAGTTAATTGGTTAAATATAATTCACAATTTACAAGTGTTCCTGAGCCCATGTGGTGATATCCTTTACACACTGATGTTGCTTTTTGATGCAGTACCGCCTGAGGGATCGAAGGTCACGGGCTTAGCTGCTTACATTCAGTGATTTCTCCAGATTCTCTGAAACTTTCAATGATATTATGGACCATACATGGTGAAATCCCCAAATTCTTTGCAATAGCTTGTTGAAAAATGTTGTTCTTAAACTGTTCGACAATTTGCTCACACATTTGTTCACAGAGTGGTGATCCCCGCCCCATCCTTGTTTGTGAATGACTGAGCATTTCAGTCATGGCTCCGACCTGTTCCCAATTAGCCTGTTCACCGGTGGGATGTTCCAAATAAGTATTTAATGAGCATTCCTCAACTTTCTCAGTCTTTTTTGACACTTGTGCCAGCTTTTTTGAAACATGTTGCAGGCATAAAATTCCAAATGAGCTAATATTTGCAAGAAATAACTAAGTTTTCCAGTTCGAACATTAAATATCTTGTCTTTGCAGTTTATTCAATTGAATAAAGGTTGAAGAGTATTTGCAAATCATTGTATTCTGTTGTTATTTACGATTTACACAATGTGCCAACTTCACTGGTTTTGGGTTTTGTATTTTAAACACACAAAGTAGGCCTTAGTGTGTGAATGTGAATGATATCGCTCTGTGTTGGCCCTGTGATGAAGTGGCGACTTGTCCAGGATGAACCCCGCATTCCTCCGCCCGAGGGCAGCTTGGATAGGCTCCAGCCAACCCCGCGACTCCGAGATGGACAAACGATAGAAAATGGATGTTTTAAAATAGCAGGCACTATTAAAGTCTTCTGCAAGAAGAACAAAAAACATTTTTCAATAATTCTACTTATGTCTCTACAATGCAGCAGTTTTTAAATCCTGTTGTAAAGGTTTCTACCGTATTTTTCGGACTATAAGTCACAGTTTTTTTCATAGTTTGGCAGGGGGTGTGACTTATACTCAGGTGCGACTTATGTGTGAACTATTTAACACATTAAAATATCAAATAATATTAATTAGCTCATTCACAAAAAAGACTAGACGTATAACATTTCATGAGATTTAGCGATTAGGGGTGACAGATTGTTTGGTAAACGTATACCTTGTTCTACATGTTATAGTTATTTGAATGACTCTTACCATAATATGTTACGTTAACATACCAGGCACCTTCTTAGTTGGTTATTTAAGCGTCATATAACGTATACTTATTCAGCCTGTTGTTCACTATTCTTTATTTATTTTAAATTGCCTTTCAAATGTCTATTTTTGGTGTTGGGTTTTATCCAATAAATTTCCCAAAAAAATGCGACTTATACTCCGGTGCGACTTATATGTTTTTTTCATTCTTTATTATGAATTTTCGGCAGCCGCGACTTATACTCCAAAGAGACGTATACTCCGCAAGTAAGTGTTTGTGTATTTATGCCAAAGTCAGTGGCTTCTGTTTTATGTCCTTAGTTTACGTCAAAGTGCCCTTTTGTTTCCTTAGGCAAGTTTTTGTCTCCGCCTGGTACGCGCCTTTTGTTTTCACTTTTTATAGTACATATGAGTTGGGAAATTGTGTTGGATGTAAATATAAACGGAATACAATGATTTGCAAATCTCTTTAAACCCATATTCAATTGAATGCAATAAAAAGACAACATATTTGATGTTCAAACTTAAACTTTTTTTTTTTTTTTTTTGCAATTAATAATTTACTTAGAATTCCATGGCTGCAACCCGTGCCAAAGTGTGTTACATCACCTTTTTCTTTTAACAACACTCAATAAACATTTGGGAACTGAGGAAACTAATTGTTGAAGCTTTGAAAGTGGAATTCTTTACCATTCTTGTTTTATGTAGAGCTTCAGTCGTTCAACAGTCCGTGGTCTCCTCTGTCGTATTTTACGCGTCATACTGTGCCACACATTTTCGATGGGAGACAGGTCTGGACTGCAGGCGGGCCAGGAAAGTAAACGCATTCTATTTTTACGAAGCCACGCTGTTGTAAAACGTGTTCAATGTGGCTTGGCATTGTCTTGCTGAAATAAGCAGGGGCGTCCATGAAAAAGACGGCGCTTTAATGGCAGCATATGTTGTTTTAAAACCTGTATGTACCTTTCAGCATTAATTTTGCCTTCACACATGTGTAAGTTACCCATGCCTTGGGCACTAATGCACCCCCATACCATCACAGATGCTGGCTTTTGAATTTTGCGTCGATAACAGTCTGGATGGTTCGCTTCCCATTTGGTCCGGATGACACGATGTCTAATATTTCCAAAAACACTTTGAAAAAACTTTTTCCACTTTGCATCAGTCCATCCTAGATGATCTTCGGCCCGGAGAAGCCGGCGGCGTTTCTGGATGTTGTTGATAAATCGCTTTTGCTTTGCATAGTAGAGCTTTAACTTGCACTTACAGATGTAGCGACAAACTGTATTAAGTGACAGTGGTTTTCTGAAGATTTTGCTGAGCCCATCTGGTGATATCCTTTAGAGATTGATGTCGGTTTTTGATACAGTGCCGTCTGAGGGATTGAAAGTCACTGTCATTTAATGTTGGTTTCCGGCCATGCCGCTTACGTGGGGTGATTTGTCCAGATTTCCTGAACCTTTTGATGATATTATGGACCGTAGATGTTGAAATCCCTACATTTCTCGCAATTGCACTTTGAGAAACGTTATTCTAAACTGTTTGACTATTTGCTCACGCAGTTGTGGACAAAGGGGTGTACCTCGCCCCATCCTTTCTTGTGAAAGACTGAGCATTTTTTGGGAAGCCGTTTTTATACCCAATCATGGCACCCAACTGTTCCCAATTAGCCTTTACACCTGTGGGATGTTCCAAATAAGTGTTTGATGAGCATTCCTCAACTTTATCAGTATTTATTGCCACCTTTCCCAACTTCTTTGTCACGTGTTGCTGGCATCAAATTCTAAAGTTAATGATTGTTTGCACAGAAAAAAATGTTTATCAGTTTGAAGATCAAATATGTTGTCTTTGTAGCATATTCAACTGAATATGGGTTGAAAATAATTTGCAATTCATTGTATTCTGTTTATATTTACATCTAACACAATTTCCCCACTCATAGGGAAACGGGGTTTGTATTACTAAATCATGTATTTACCTTCACAACATGTCCAATCCAGTTCATTTGCATTCCGGGAAAACAAACCACAGTCCACGTTTTGACAATTTTTTTTTTTTTTTAAACAGTATCCATTCATGAAAATTAAATGAAGTGAAAACGGTAACCTAAAATACTCCATGTCTGATTTATTAGGGGGTTGTTTTTGTTGTTGTTGTTTTTTATACGAACATGACTTCTGTGCAGGGTCCTTAAACCAAAAAGATATTGCAAAAAAAATAAAAAAAACAATCACATGACAAATAGAAAGCTTTCATTATTTCAGATTAATTTCTGATTCCCTCACTAAATGATATCTTAATATTTTTGTGTACAGTACATACTGTAACTTCCAGCTAACTTACAGTAACTAAGCCGTCTAGAGAAAGATAATGCGTCACCTGTTAAATGGGTCGAGTGAATAACATTGCCCTGGTTCCTTTTTTTTTCTTTTTACTCAAACAGTGCCGTCCTATTTTTGGAGAAAAACCCACCCAAATTGCATCTGCGCCCATTACCTTACCAGAAAGTCTGACCTGTAAATCGACTGCTGATTTATCGTCACGGCAACGTGGAGCAATTATAGCTAATTTTAACCCTTTTTTTTTTTTCTGTTGGCAGACTATGATTAACCTTCCACTTTTCAGGTTAAACGGGGTTGGCTGCTTTTCATACCTTTAGCACCTTTTTTTGTTGTAAAGTAGACCAAGACTGTCTCTGCGAATCCACCATCGTCACGTGTCGCTGGTATAACACATTAATAGATTCTTTGGACTGGAGTGCGGCAATAATAATGCACATTGTTGGGTTTGACCTATCTTTTTTTCCTCCCCCGTGTCCCTTTATTGACCCATATTCCCTGTAATATCCGGTCTCTGTCATCCTTTCGAGGTGAAGGAGTTGTAATGCATTGATAATGTACCTGTGAGATAAACTCTGCTAATATTGGCACTGCACCACGCAACTCATCACTGGATCACCTGTTTTACCGCGAATGAACGTGTGAAAATGAAACCCGTCGTCATTTGAATAGAAGTTTTGATCTCTTGACCTTCAAATCCGCACCCACCTACATATTTGACGGCTACTCATTGAAAGAATAGATTCAGTTGATCCCCACCTGCTCGGAGCCTTCACACCATCCCCACCTCTTTTCATTAAAGTGGAGGGACCTCCACCATAACACGACCAATGTTTACTCATAATTGCTCTGACACTACATGCTGTACCTTTCTGAGTAAACAACATCCTAAAGAAAACGCCGTGTCCGTCTGTTTGACCCACATTCGAGTTTGTAGGCCATCGTTCTTCCTGTATGTCTTTCGATAACTCCTACACCTCGCATCCATATCTCACCAAAAGTAGGTCATGGCTAACTTCTCACGTGGCCGTCGGGACATTTAAAAAAAAAAAAGGAATCCCACATCTTGAGTTATAGAGGAAATGGACACGTGCCCGCTAATAAAGACTGCGGAATATCCGGTTCGCCGGCCTTGCATTCATTAGCGTCGTGACGGTTATCGTCTGCCAATTACACTTTGCTAAGTGGCAGTCGGCATGTGGCCTTTCGACCAATTTGTGAGAAATTGCAGGAATTAAAAAGCGTATAGGAATAGGATCCTGAGAAACGAGGTTCCCCAAAAAAATGGCGTTTGCAACACAGAAATGAAACAAGATATGGGTCATAAACGGTAGCCGGAATGCTCCGACAATCCATTTGCAGCTTGCCAAAGTGGTACTAAAACATTATTAAAATATTTTCTTCAATAAAACATCAAAGTTTTGGACTTTCTTCCTTCATTTCTTACTCCTGTCATCTCTCCCGTCCGAAGGCAAAACCCAGTAACTCAATTTTGGTCAAAACTGAGCTGATAATAATTTTGGAGTTCCTAGGTCAGGGGTCGGGAACCTTTTTGGCTGAGAGAGCCATACAAGCCAAATATTTTTTCAAGTATTTCGGTGAGAGCCATATAATTTTTTTAAACACTGAGTTCGGGCTCCAGTACTCTGGAATGCCCTCCCGGTAACAGTTCGAGATGCTACCTCAGTAGAAGCATTTAAGTCTCACCTTAAAACTCATCTGTATACTCTAGCCTTTAAATAGACCTCCTTTTTAGACCAGTTGATCTGCCGCTTCTTTTCTTTCTCCTATGTCCCCCCCTCCCATGTGGAGGGGGTCCGTTCCGATGACCATGGATGAAGTACTGGCTGTCCAGAGTCGAGACCCAGGATGGACCGCTCGCCTGTATCGGTTGGGGACATCTCTACGCTGCTGATCAGCCTCCGCTTGAGATGTTCTCCTGTGGACGGGACTCTCACTGCTGTCTTGGATCCACTTGAACTGAACTCTCGCGGCTGTGTTGGAGCCACTATGGATTGAACTTTCACAGTATCATGTTGGACCCGCTCGACATCCATTGCTTTCGGTCACCTAGAGAGGGGGGTTTGCCCACATCTGAGGTCCTCTCCAAGGTTTCTCATAGTCAGCATTGTCACTGGCGTCCCACTGGATGTGAATTCTCCCTGCCCACTGGGTGTGAGTTTTCCTTGCCCTTTTGTGGGTTCTTCCGAGGATGTTGTAGTCGTAATGATTTGTGCAGTCCTTTGAGACATTTGTGATTTGGGGCTATATAAATAAACATTGATTGATTGATTGATTGAATACAACTATATGCGTGCATTTTTAAGTAAGACCAACATTTTTAGAGTGTAGTAAGTCTCTTATTCTTTTTAATAACATTGTTATTCTGAGGCTAACCAACAATAAATAAAATGCTTTTTACCATTAATGCGACTTCTTGAACAGGTGAGGTAGAAACCCGATGGATGGCTGAAAATGCATGAGAATGTTTTAGATTTTGAACGTTATTTTTGACACTGTGATTACCAGCGGAATTATTCATTACTTATGTTAAGCAATGTCAGCTAAGATTTATCTGAGAGCCAGGGGCAGTCATCAAAAGAGCCACATCTGGCTCTAGAGCCATAGGTTCCCTACCCCTGTCCTAGGTGATATGCTTTACATTAGTGCAGGGGTCGGGAACCTTTTTGGCTGAGAGCCATGGAAGCCAAATATTTCCAAATGCACTTCCGTGAGAGCCATATAATATTTTTTAACACTGAATACAACTAAATTTGTGCATTTTTAAGTAAGACCAACATTTTTAGAGTATAATAAGTCTCTTATTTTTTTTAATAACATTGTTATTCTAGGGCAGGGGTGCCCACACTTTTTCTGCAGGCGAGCTACTTTTCAATTGACCAACTCGAGGGATCTACCTCATTTATATATATCATTTATATTTATTTATTTATGAAAGAGACATTTTTGTAAACAAGTTAAATGTGTTTAATGATAATACAAGCATGTTTAACACATATAGATGTCTTTCTTTCAGAAAGACAAGAATATAAGTTGGTGTATTACCTGATTCTGATGACTTGCATTGATTGGAATCAGACAGTAATGATGATAACGCCCACATTTTCAAATGGAGGAGAAAAAAAGTTGTCCTTTCTGTACAATACCACATGAAAGTGGTTGGTTTTTGGCATCTAATTCATCCAGCTTCCATACACTTTACAAGAAAAACATTGGCGGCAAATTCCGTAGCTTGCTTGATTGACATTCACGGCACCCGAGGGTCTTGTGAGATGACGCTGGCTGCTGCCAGTTCATTATTATGAAAAAATGACAGAGAGGAAGGCGAGAAAAACTTTTTTTTTCAACAGACTTTCGCGCCGTCCCTTCCGTCAAAACTCTAAAGGCCGACTGCACATTTCCTATTTTCACAATAAAAGCCCTGCTTCATGCTGCCTACGCTAACAACATAAGAGTATCGGAAAGCTGGCGTGCACAAGTGATGTGCACGCCAGCTTTCTGAGGGATCGCTTGTGCACGCCAGTTTTCCGAGACTCTTATGTTGTTAGCGCAGGCAGCATGAAGCAGGGCTTTTATTGTGAAGATAGGAAATGTGCAGTCGGCCTTTAGAGTTTTGACGGAAGGTACGGCGCGAGAGTCTGTTGAAATAAAAAGTGTTTCTCGCCTTCCTCTCGGTCATATTTTCATAATAATGATCTTGCAGCAGCCAGCGTCATCTCACAAGACCCTCCGGTACCGTGAATGTCATTTAAGTGACGTCTTGGTGAAGATTGATGATCACTAATTTTTAGGTCTATTTTTTTTTAAAGCCTGGCTGGAGATCAACTGACACACCCCCCGCGGTCGACTGGTAGCTCGCGATCGACGTAATGGGCACCCCTGTTCTAGGGCTTCACGATGGAAGAGGGGTAATTAGTCCGTCTGCCTCACAATACGACGGTCCTGAGTAATCAGGGTTCAATCCCGGGCTTGGGATCTTTCTGTGTTTACTTTGTATGTCCTCCCTGTGAATGCGTGGGTTCCCTCCGGGTATTCTGGCGTCCTCCCACTTCCAAAGACATGCACCTGGGGATAGGTTGATTGGCAACACTAAATGGTCCCTAGTGTGTGAATGTGAGTGTGAATGTTGTCTGTCTATCTGTGTTGGCCCTGCGATGAGGTGGCGACTTGTCCAGGGTGTACACCGCCTTCCGCCCGATTGTAGCTGAGATAGGCACCCGCGACCCCAAAGGGAATAAACGGTAGGAAATGGATGGATGGATTGTCATTCTAAAGCTAGCCAATAATAAATACAATACTTCTTACCATTAATGGGACTTCTTAAACAGGTGCAATAAAAAATGGATGGTTGGATTAAAATGCATGAGAATGTTTTATAATTTGAACGTTATTTTTAACACTGTGATTACCAGTGGAATTATTCATTACTTATCTTGTTAAGCAACATCAGCTAAGATTTATATGAGAGCCAGGTGCACTCATCAAAAAAGCCGCATCTGGCTCAAGAGCCATAGGTTCCATACCCCTGCATTAGTGTATGCGATATTGTAATTTGTTCCGTAAGTAAGCTGTTACGTGCATGGCAGGACCTAGCAACTACCACATAACCGCGTGGATACAACAGAAAAACTTAGTATCTCGAGGGACCAATCTAAGTTTCTTTGTCAGTCGCCTTATTGTCTTTAATGAGACATTTGCACGAATGGGGGCCGACGGTCAACCTGATTATGTGATATTATGGCACGAGGGGATATTTGGAAGATTGGCCCAGGACGTTGCAAGCACCTTCATTAAATGTATTGTTCTTGATTCTTCCCCTTGCATACTCTTTTGGGCAGATAACTGTGTAGGTCAAAATAAAAACTGGACGCTGTACACGGCTCTTGCCCAATGTGGAACTGCAGAATGGGGCCCACCCGAGATTGTAATAAAATTGAGTTGGAATTGCCACAAAACACATTTGAAAATATTCAACACTCTACTGCCAACTGGTGTCTAAAGTGGCTAGTGCAGCCCCTAATTTGTCACGTTTTATGCGTCAGGTAAACTACAACAAATGAGGCCGTATGAATGCCTTTCATATATATATATATATATATATATAAGCACAACCAAAATTACTACATACATAAGGCTCACTGTTGATTTATGAGAAAATCAAAGTATTTTAAGTGCGCCTCAGAGTCCGAAAAGTAAAGTATATCAAAAATTGCTATGGTTTGTGTATGATTCGGTCTGTTTTGGACCTTTTTTGAACAGATTGCTAATTTAAACCTGTACCACCGTTTTTGCTATCGCCATCTACCATTCCGTTTTAGCATCCCGATGGGGCTTGTTCTGGCAGGTAATTTGCTTGTGGCATTTGAAGTGGGCAAAAAGTTGAATATATATATGAAAACACTCCTGGATTTTTTTTTAATGATTATTTACATTTATTGTATTTTTTATTTTTATTTTTTATTTTACATTTTTATTATAGATTGGCAACACTAAATTGGCCATAGTGTGTGAATGTGAGTGTGAATGTTGTCTGTCTATCTGTGTTGGCCCTGCGATGAGATGGCGACTTGTCCAGGGTGTACCCCGCCTTCCGCCCGATTGTAGCTGAGATAGGCGCCAGCGCCCCCCGCGACCCCAAAAGGGAACAAGCGGTAGAAAATGGATGGATGGATGGATTATTTACATTTATTGTATTTTATTTTTTTTAATTTTATTTTACATTTTTATTATAGATTGGCAACACTAAATTGGCCCTAGTGTGTGAATGTGAGTGTGAATGTTGTCTGTCTATCTGTGTTGGCCCTGCGATGAGGTGGTGACTTGTCCAGGGTGTACGCCGCCTTCCGCCCGATTGTAGCTGAGATAGGCGCCAGCGCCCCCTGCGACCGCAAAAGGGAATAAGCGGTAGGAAATGGATGGATTATGCAGATTATTGATGACGTTTGTATAACATCTCATTATATTAAAGCAATAACAAATGTTATATAAAATTCCCATATATTATTCATATTTTTTTACGCAACTGTGGCCAACATAACACACCAAAGTAAACATGTCGCTCCCTTGTGAATGGATGTTTTTTTTGCGAATCCATCAAATGCTGGTTTTCTTTCATTAACACCAATTTTACCTTTGTAGACAAAAAGCATGTTTTATGCTCAATTCAGCCCCGAGTAATCACATTCTACGAAGCAAACCATTAGAGTGGGGCTTTAAGCAAAAAGCAGAATGATCACATTTGTCTGTGAGGCGTGCTCGGACAAAAAACGACAGCTCTATTTCTTTTAGGAAGTTACATGACTGGCCCCGTATCCCCATTTCAAGACTGACAAATAAAACCACTTAAAAACATTGGAATAACCAGAGATGGAGGATGTTGATTCACCTGTTAAATTGTGTAAAAAAAAAAAAAAGCAGCTAAATGTTTGTTTCTTCTAACATCACATGGGCAGAGATAAGACCATCTGATGTGATTAACTTTAAAACTGCTCAAATTATGTTTATGGCATCCCAAAACTCTCTCCCGCCCAATAAACAGAACCTATTCCATGACGATGATCACCATAGTTACAGCTTAAGAGGAAACAACAAATCGTATTTGCTCTAATTTAGAACCACTTTAAAATCAATGTGAAATTCAGTGCGTGGAGTCAGTCTGTGGAACAACTTAGGAGGCAAGTTAAAAACGTGTTCTAGCATGATTCAATTTAAAACACTGTTTAAAAAAGAAGTTCTGAAGAAGTACAAGGAGGAAAGGGAGTGATGTCCTCAATACAGAGCGTTGGGAGAGATGTGTATTGTCAGAGAGGGTTTGGGTGTGTGTGTGTGCGTGTGTATGTTTTGTCTCATCTTGTCTCATAGTAACAGTGGTTCTATCGTATTGTTAGTGTACAAGAGTTTTTCTGGTTTTTGTTTATATAATATTGTTCTTGTATTATATTGTTTATGTGAAATGTGGACTGAGTGAGAGGGGTTCGGATATTTTAAGCATCTGCTTCATCCAACGCCTGTTTCAAGCCTTGCATGGTTATCTATGCCAAAATGTAAAAAATGAAAAAAAATCTTTTGTTGTACTGTGCAGGTTTGAAATAAATATTTCAATCATTCACTCATCTGGAGGAAAGGTCTGTGGTCAGATGAAACAAAAATTGAGCTGTTTGGCCAAAATACCCAGCCATATGTTTGGAGGAGCAAATGTGACGCTTATAATCCCAGGAACACTATCCCTACCGTCCAGCATGGTGGTGGTAGTATTATGCTGTGGGCCTGTTTTGCTGTCAATGGAACTGGTGCTTTACAGAGAGTAAATGGGACAATAAAAAAGAAGGATTACCTCCAAATTCTTCAGGACAACCTAAAATCATCAGCCCGGAGGTTGGGTCTTGGGCGCAGTTGGGTTTTTCAACAGGGCAATGACCCCAAACACACGTCAAAAGTGGTAAAGGAATGGCTAAATCAGGCTAGAATTCAAGTTTTAGAATGGCCTTCCCAAAGTCCTGACTTAAACATGTGGACAATGCTGAAGAAACAAGTCCATGTCAGAAATTTAACACATTTAGCTGAACTGCACCAATTTTGTCAAGAGGAGTGGTCAAAAATTCAACCAGAAGCTTGCCAGAAGCTTGATGATGGCTATCAAAAACGCCTTATTGCAGTGAAACTTGCCAAGGAACATGTAACCAAATATTACCGTTGCTGTATGTATATTTTTGACCCAGCAGATTTGGTCACATTTTCAGTAGACCCATAATAAATTCACACTTTATCACAAAAAAACAAGAGTTTTAGATTTTATTGGAAACTGAAGACAGCCATGACATTATGGTCTTTACAAGTGTATATAAACTTTTGACCACGACTGTATACTTTGTTGAAGTGTGGGTTAGTGCTTGAAAAACATGTGTAAATCCAATCTTCCTTTTGGGGCGGTATAGCTCGGTTGGTAGAGCGGCCGTGCCAGCAACTTGAGGGTTCCAGGTTCGATCCCCGCTTCTGCCATTCTAGTCACTGCCGTTGTGTCCTTGGGCAAGACACTTTACCCACCTGCTCCCAGTGCCACCCATACTGGTTTAAATGGAACTTAGATATTGGGTTTCACTATGTAAAGCGCTTTGAGTCACTAGAGAAAAAGCACTATATAAATATAATTTACTTCACATTTGTAAGTGGAAATGCAAACAGGGAACCCACACACCTAAGACTATTCAAACAGTGAAACTTACTGAAATGTAATGAATTGGTTTAATATCCTAAAAATCATGTACAAAGCACATTAAAAAAAAAACTCAATCAATCAGTCAATTGAAGTTGTCTTATATAGCCCTAAATCACAAGTGTCTCAAAGCGCTGCACAATATACCAAACAACCTTCAAAACAATGTGTTTAAGGAAAAGGTGATTATAATCTAAAAGGTACTGAGCTCTTTAATAAATCAAGATTCATAACACAGACAATGGAAAGACGTATTTCTTTTTTTTAAGCATGTAAAGCACGTATTTGACTTTATTACATTTATTTATTTAATGTTTGGCACAGCCAGAACACAGCAGGAGGGGATAGAAGGAAGAACACAAATCAAGACAGAGAGGGAAATTGCAGGGACAAAAGGGGACTAAGAGAAAGACAACAAAACATCAGCAAGTACGATTTGTAGTGAAGTAAAGTGAATTATATTTATACAGCAATTTTTCTCTAGTGACTCAAAGCGCTTTACATAATGAAACCCAATATCTAAGTTACATTTAAACCAGTGTGGGTGGGTAAAGTGTCTTCCCCAAGGACACAACGGCAGTGACTAGAAGGGGGGATCGAACCTGGAACCCTCAAGCTGCTGACACGGCCACTCTACCAACCGAGCCATACCGCCCCAAAAATTATGCAAGGGAACAGTCGATGAAGTAAATATTAATAACATTCATCCATCCATTATCCATTTTCTACCACTTATCCCTATTCGGATGGCGGGGGGGGGGGGCTATCTCAACTGCAAAAGAAATGGAAATGAACATTATTGTACTACAAATGGAACAATACAAATACCAATAGAAATAACACTATTGATAATGAAGAATACTAATACTTACCTAGGAACTTTCCTTGAAGACAAAAACAAAAGGTCTATGTCATGCCCTGCAAATAGTCTGGACCATGAATTGGTTTACGTCAGGGGTGTCCAAAGTGCGGCCCGGGGGCCATTTGCGGCCCGCAAATAATCATTTACCAGCCCGCCACACATTCGGCAAAAATTGCAAAATTGATAGTACTGCAAAAATAAATTAAAAAAAAATAATAAAAAATTTGGAATGAGTTGAAATCTAAAGAGGAAAAAGTGGCAATGTTGACACAAAGCTGCCATGCAGGCAGTTTTTTTTTTCCTTTTGTCTTTATTTTCTTTTTTTTCCATTACTCAAAAAAAAAAGGACAAAAAAATCTGTTATAATGAATTATTACTTAAAAAATATCACTTTAAAATGTTTTATGTGGAAAAAATACTGCATATGTTGTGTGGTTGCCATATAAAAATATCAAAGTTTTGACAAAAGAGCATAAAAACAAACAAAATAATAGTTCAAACTTGAAATCGACAGATATATCGGAAGTTGATCTTGAAATTTAAGTGTTAAAAGTAAAAAAAAAAAAATACTAATAAATATGCATCACTTTATGAGTGGGGATCCTTTCGGATCTCAAATATATTTAGTAGGATTTTATTTAACTTTTCACTGTGATTACTCAAAAATATTAAATAATTAAAATCAATGGTGTCCTGCATTATATATATTTGAAGGATCTTTAAAGGAACTCTCCTGAAGGAATGAATAAAGTACTATCTATCTAAATACTGCATATTTCAGTTTTACTATAAAAAACAAAGAAAAGGCATATAACCTTATTTGTTTTACTTTATATCAACCTCAAGTTGATATAGAGATTCACTGTAAGCATTAAATAAAAAATAATAATAATAATTTCACTTATTTTTAACATTTTAGTGAACGAGACCCTCTATGCTCCCCAGGAGCCCTAAGGATTAAAAAAAAAAAATCCATATATTTTGTAATGGTTTGAAAATGAAAAATATCAAAATGGCCCCCGCATGCTTAAATTTTTCCGTGTGCGGCCCTCTGTGGAAAAAGTTTGGACACCCCTGGTTCACGTGGACCCCGACTTAAACAAGTTGAAAAACTTATTGGGGTGTTACCATTTAGTGGTCAATCGTACGGAATATGTACTGTACTGTGCAATCTACTAATACAAGTATCAATCAATCAATCAATCAATTTCAATCCAATTGAAGATCTGTGGTGGAAGTTGAAGAAAATGGTCCATGCCAAGACTCCAACCTGCAAAGCTGATTTGACAACAGGAATCGGAGAAAGTTTTCATTTCATTTCATTTTTATTTATCTCATTCATTGATGTGCATTTAGAACAATACATAATCATATCACAATTATACAATTTAAATTCACACAATTCCTGAGAAGGAGCAGGATGAAGAAAATCTTATAATTTCCTGCCCCCTTGGATATAATACATTATCTTACTTCATGAATATCATTTAAGCCGACACATATATCCAAATGTAATGAAACAATCAAAAACAAAAAACACAAGAAAAATACAATTGCAAAACTTCATAAAGTATAAACCAAACCAAGAAAATAATAGTAATACTATACACAATTTGGATCAATATTGATGAAGATTACTGCTTTTCACTCGTTAAGTCCATGCCTCAGAGACTGCAAGCTATTTAAAAGTCAGAAGTGGTGCAACAAAGTACTAATGTTGTGTCGTGCTTTTTATTTTTTTATCTTTCCATAATAGTTGTTTTCTCAGCAGTGAGTGCTTCTATACATGTATTCACTCTGCTTGGTTTTAAATGAAATTGTAACTACCACAATTGTATTTTATTGATTTTTGTTGTTGTTGTGTTTCTTAAAGGCAGATAGTGCCATCAGAAATTACTTCTGTGTCATGTCTGGTATCTGTTTTTTTTTCCCTACAACATAAAACAACTTATTGATTGAATTTTTGCCAAAGGTTGTAGCTCAGAGCTGCATTTTAGTATTAATACAAGGAACTATGCTGCCTCCAAGTGGTAGAAAGCAAGCACTACAAGCCTTTAATGAAGCCTTATGTCACTGTTTACCTTTGCTGATATAAAGCAAACATGATGTGGGATTGTCTCATAAAAGAATACATATGATGTAGTAATGATTGTGAGTCCCTCACTCATCCCCACATGAAATTACACTATATTACCAAAAGTATTTGGCCACCCATCCAAATGATCAGAATCAGGTGTCCTAATCACTTGGCCCAGCCACATGTGTATAAAATCAAGCACTTAAACTGTTTCTAAAAACATTTGTGAAAGCTCAGCGATTTCCAGCTGGGAACTGTCATAGGATGCCACCCGTGCAACAAATCCCGTCGGGAAACTTCCTCGCTCCTAAATATTCCAAAGTCAAATGTCGGCTTTATTATGAGAAAATGGAAAAGTTTGGGAACAACAGCAACTCAGACACAAAGTGGTCAACGGATGCTGAAGCGCATAATGCAAAGAGGTCGCCGACTTTCTGCACAGTCAGTTGCGACAGAGCTCCAAACTTCATGTGACCTTCCAATTAGCCCACGTACAGTACGCAGAGAGCTTCGTGGAATGGGTTTCTATGGCCGAGCAGCTTCACCTAAGCCATACATCACCATGGGTTATTCTTGTATAGCGCATTTCTACCTTTTTAAAGAACTCAAAGCGCATCGACACTGTTCCCACATTCACCCATTCACACACACATTCACACACTGATGACCAAGTCCAATGCAAAGTGCAGTGGTGTAAAGCACGTCGCCGCTGGACTCTAGAGCAGTGGAGAGGCATTCTCTGGAGTGATGAATCATGTGTTTCCATCTGGCAATCTGATGGACGAGTCTGGATTTGGAGGTTGCCAGGAGAACGGTACATTTCGGACTGCATTGTGCCGAGTGTGACATTTGGTGGAGGAGGAATTATGGTGTGGGGTACTTTTTCATGAGTTGGGCTTGGCCACTTAGTTCCAGTGAAAGGAACTTTGAATGCTCTAGGACAGTGTTTTTCAACCACTGTGCCGTGAGATACAGTCTGGTGTGCCGTGGGAGATGAGCTAATTTCACCTATTTGGGTTAAATTGTGTTTTTCCACACCAAAAAATCAATTTTTGCTTTTTATTTTTATTCTTATTGTAATGTTTTTTATTTTGTTAAAATTTATACCCCTATTATTTATTTCTTACTTTTTATATTGATCTCAACTCTGAATTTTAATTTTCCTGAAGGAATCAATAAAGTACTATCTATCTAAAAAAAAAATTGCAAACCAGTAATTATTGTCTGCAAATGATGTGTTGTTGTTGAGTGTCAGTGCTGTCTAGAGCTGGGCAGAGTAACCATGTAGTATTTTTCATATCAGTAGGTGGCAGCAGGTAGCTAATTGCTTTTGTAGATGTCGGAAACAGCAGGAGGCAGCATGCAGTTAAAAAGGTATCTAAAGCTTAAACCAAAAATAAACAAAAGGTGAGTGCCCCTAGGAAAAGGAATTGAAACTTAGAGAAGGCTATGCAGAACGAAACTAAAACTGAACTGGCTGCAAAGTAAACAAAAACAGAATGCTGGACGACAGCAAAGACTTACTCTGCGTCTACAATGTACATCCGAACATGACATGACAATCAACAATGTCCCCACAAAGGATAAAAATAAATAAAATATTCTTCATTGCTAAAACAAAGTAGATGCGGGAAATATCGCTCAAAAGAAGACATGAAAACTGCTACAGGAAAATGCCAAAAAAGAGAAAAAGCCTAACTAAAACATGACACATAGGAAAACAGCAAAAAAGTCCAAATAAGTCAGGGTGTGATGTGACAGGTGGTGACAGTACACCTACTTTGAGACAAGAGCTATAGTGATGCATGCTTGGTTGTGCTTTAAAGTCATATCCAACAATTGCGACGACGACTTTTTACTGTCCACTGAGTTTCGTTTTTTAATGATGTCTGCCGGTGGTGTGCCTTTGCATTTTTTCAACGCAAAAAATGTGCCTCGGCTCAAAAAAGGTTGAAAAACACCGCTCCAGGATACCAAAACATTTTGGACAAGTCCATGCTCCCAACCTGGTGGGAACAGTTTGGAGCGGGACCCTTCCTCTTCCAAAATGACTGTGCACTAGTGCACAAAGCAAGGTCCACAAAGACGTGGATGACAGAGTCTTGTGTGGATTAACTTGACTGGCCTGCACAGAGTCCTGACATGGACCCAATTGAACACCTTTCGGATGAATTAGAACGGAGACTGAGAGCCAGGCCTTCTCGACCAATATCAGTGTATGACCTCACCAATGCGAGTTTGAAAGTAGGGTCGAAAATTCCTATAAACACACTCCGCAACCTTGAGGACAGCCTTCCAAGAAGAGTTAAAGCTGTAATAGCTGCAGAGGTGGACCGACATCATATTGAACCCTATTCGTTAGGAATTGGATGGCACTTCAAGTTCATATGTGAGTCAAGACAGATGGCCAAATACTTTTGGCAATATAGTGTATGTTGTCCATGCAAGTGATGATCGTAGTATTTTTGGTATAATGTATTGCACTTGCATCATAGTGGAGTCAATGAAAAGTGTTTCACAGACTTATTTCAAATAAAACAATACTCCATGAGAATAAAAACTGTAGTATTTCCAAAATAGTCCAATATGTTTTGGGGGATTGTAACGATTACACATGTATCAATATATTGCTTGTTTTAAAAGTACAATCTAAGTGTTTGATGTGCTTTTTGGTAACTTAGTCATTTCTAAAATTGAGAAAACAACATAATTGTCCAAAGTCTTAGGTGGACATGAGGACTTGCCTATATGTACATTTTTCCACATATAATGATGAAGAGAGCAAACTAATAAATGCACCAAGATGCATAAAAATGCATGTTTGTGACCAAAATTTAAAATATATCCTTGCAGTATTGTTTCCAAAATGACTGAAAAGGTTAAACAAGCGTATCCGACGTTTTGGTATGTTTGTTTATGTCCAATGTAAAAAGTATACATTAGGCTAGGAGAGCTAAATACAGTTTTAGACTGTAAAAAATGTATCCATCCATCCATTTTCTACCGCTTATTCCCTTTTGCGGTCGCGGGGAGCGCTGGTGCTTATCTCAGCTACAATCAAGCGGAAGGCGGTGTACACCCTGGACAAGTCGTCACCTCATCGCAGTGTAAATAATGTATTTTTGTTTTATTTGTAAAACATATATATATCTTGTATTTCTCATCTAAAATAAATAATTATAATGAGCTGATTATTTATTTGTTACTAGATATAAAGAGGACATAAACATTAAAATATTTATTAGATAGATAGATAGATAGATAGATAGATAGATAGATAGATAGATAGATAGATAGATAGGTAGATAGTACTTTATTGATTCCTTCAGGAGAGCTCCCTCAGGAAAATTTAAATTCCAGCAGCAGTGTACAGGATTGAGATAGAATTTAAAATGTAAATAATGGAGGTATAAATGGAAATAGAATAACAATGAGAATAAATAATAAAAAGTAACAATAAGAATGCAAGTATAATAGTACAAATAAGAATATAACAAGAGAGAGTAGGCAGTTGTGACTATTTTATGAAAAATAATAATGAAATAAATACAAATTAAGAAAAACGGTAATACTGTCGATTATATGAAAGACGTTTTGCGTATATTGCACCTTTTAAAATGTATTGCACTGTTATTGTTGTTTATTGCACTGTTTTTGTTGCAGTTTATTTTAGTATTGTTATTACTTTATAACATAGTCATCCGGATAGATAGATAGATAGATGGATGGATGGATGGATGGATGGATGGATGGATGGATGGATGGATGGATAGATAGATAGATAGATAGATAGATAGATAGATAGATAGATAGATAGATAGATAGATAGATAGATAGATAGATAGATAGATAGATAGATAGATAGATAGATAGATAGATAGATAGATGGATGGATAGAACTTTATTGGTTCTTTCAGGACAGTTCCCTCAAGAAATTTTAAATTCCAGCAGCAGTGTGCATAATTGATATGGAATTTAAAAAGTAAATAATGGAGGTATAAATGGAAATAAAACACAAAATATAACAAGAAGAATTACAAATAAAAAGTAACAATAAGAATATAAAATATAACAGTAAAATAAGAATATAACAAGAGTAACTAGGCAGTAGTGACCATTTTATAAAAAAATTAATAGAAAAATAAAGACAGTAAAACGGTAAAACGGCTGATTACATTAGATGTGTTGCAGTTTATTTCAGTATTGTTATTGCTTTGCATCCCCTGTCATCCTAGTAGAAAAGATGGATGGATAGATAGATAGATAGATAGATAGATAGATAGATAGATGGATAGATGGATAGATAGATAGATAGACAGTACTTTATTGATTGCTTAAGGAGAGTTCCCTCGGGAAAAATACAAATAAAATGCCAATAAAATTCTAGTACTTCTTCTAGCCCTTCAGTCATCAGCAATTATATCATCTGAGAGATGGACATTGAAAACAGTGTAGAATGGCATTAGGATTATTATATATAATAATGTTATAATTCATATTATATAATTGCAATGTATATGTTCTTGGGTACGGCATTATAGACACTAGATGGCAGACTTCCATTGTTTTTCATAAGCAAATCAGGTACTGCGAGTCAAAGCAACACAAAATGCACTCTGATACGTATAGTCGTTTGTTTTAACTTCATTTGCTATGATATGTTGAAAATATAAAAAATAAATGTTTATATATATATATATATATATATATATATATATACACACACACACATATACATATATATATATATATATATAAGGAAAACATAATAATATGCATTGTGTATTACTACCGAATGTTGTGGTTGGTTAAACGTTACATCCCAGATTACCTCGACCGGGAGGTAAAAAGTTGTATTTTGGTTTCATCCGACCACATGACATTCGCCCAATCCTCTGCTGTATCATCCATGTATCCATTTTGGTATAAACTCAACTTGTCGTGTTTGGAGGAAGAAGAATACTGAGTTGCATCCCAAGAACACCATACCTACTGTGAAGCATGGGGGTTTAAACTTCATGCTTTGGGGCTGTTTTTCTGCTAAGGGGACAGGACGATTGATCCGTGTTAAGGAAAGAATGAATGGGGCCATGTATGGTGAGATTTTGAGCCAAAACCTCCTTCCATCAGTGAGAGCTTTGAATGGTTGACCAAATACTTATTTTCCACCATAATTTACAAATAAATTATTTAAAATTCCTACCATGTGAATTCCTGGATTTTTTTCCCACATACTGTCTCTGACAGTTGAAGTGTACCTATGATGAAAATTACAGACCTCTGTCATCATTTTAAATGGGAGAACTTGCACAATCGGTGGCTGACTAAATACTTTTTTGCCCCACTGTATTTGTTTATCTTTTTTTCCAAATAGTTCAAGAAAGACCACTACACATGAGCAATATTTTGCACTGTTATACAATTGAATGAATCAGAAACTGATTTATTAAATCAATCAATTATTAGATCAATCGTCCTGTCCCCTTAGCAGAAAAACAGCCCCAAAGCATGCTGTTTCCACCCCCGTGCTTCACAGTAGGTATGGTGTTCTTGGGATGCAACTCAGTATTCTTCTTCCTCCAAACACAACAAGTTGAGTTTATATCAAAAAGTTATATATATATTGGTTTCATCTGACCACATGACATTCTCCCAATCCTCTGCTCTATCATCCATGTATCCATTTTGGGGGTAATTATTATTTTTTTTTTCTTTGTCATGAAAAAGGGAGGTTTTTGTCATGAAAAAATGAGTTTTTTTGGGTTGGTGCACTCATTGTAAGTGTATCTTGTGTATTTTATGTTGATTTAATTAAAAAAATAAATACATACATTTAATAAAAAATTATTCTGCGGCCTGGTACCACTCGAGCTGCGGCACAGTGGTTGGGAACCACTGTTCTTGGGTACAGCAGTATAAACACTAGATGGCAGACTTCCATTGTTTTTCATAAGCAAATCAGGTACTGCGAGTCAAAGCAACACAGATGCACGCTAATACGTATAGTCGTTTGTTTTAACTTAATTTGCTATGATATGTTGAAAATGTAGAAATACATGTTTTTTAATACAAATATATGTAAGGAAAACATTATGATATGATATTGATATGATATGTTGCTATGATATGTTGAAAATATGGGCTTCACGGTGGCAGAGGGGTTAGTGCGTCTGCCTCACAATACGAAGGTCCTGAGTAGTCAGGGTTATATCCCACTTTCAAAAACATGCACCTGGGGATAGGTTGATTGGCAACACTAAATTGGCCGTAGTGTGTGAATGTTGTCTGTCTATCTGTGTTGGCCCTGTGATGAGGCGGCGACTTGTCTAGAGTGTACTCTGCCTTCCGCCCGATTGTAGCTGAGATAGGCACCAGTGCCCCCCGCGACCCCAAAGGGAATAAGCGGTAGAAATGGATGGATGGATATATATATATATATATATATATATATATATATATATATATATATATATAAGGCAGGGGTCGGGAACCTTTTTGGCTGAGAGAGCCAAGAAGCCAAATATTTTAAAATGTATTAACGTAAGAGCCATATAATACATTTTTAACACTGAACACAACTAAAAGTGTACATTTTTAAGTAAGACCAACATGTCTAGAGTATAATAGGTCTCTTATTCTTTGTAATAACGTTGTTATCCTGAAGCTAACTTAGGAGGGGGCGGTGGCCTGCGTGTCTGCAGCGAAGCGGGGTGTCGCCAGGATCGGCCTCGAAATCAGCGACAGGTGTGTAAATGGCCCACCTGGGCCTTGTTGAAGAACCCTCAAGAGGCTAGCCCTACACTAACCAATAATAAATAAATTATTTCTTACCCTTAAGGCAACTTCTTAAACAGGTGCGGTAGGAAAAGGATGGATGGATTCAAATGCATGAGCATTTTTATATTTTTAACGTTATTTTTAACACTGTGATTACAAGTGGAATTATTCATTACTTATTGTGTTAAGCAGTGTCAGCTCAGATTTATCCGAGAGCCAGATGCAGTCATCAAAAGAGCCACATCAGGCTCGCGAGCCATAGGTTCCCTACCCCTGATATAAGGAAAACATAATAATATGCGGCTTCACGGTGGCAGAGGGTTTAGTGCGTCTGCCTCACAGTACGAAGTTCCTGCAGTCCTGGGTTCAAATCCAGTGTGGAGTTTGCATGTTCTCCCCCGTGAATGCGTGGGTTCCCTCCGGGTACTCCGGCTTCCTCCCACTTCCAAAGACATGCACCTGGGGATAGGTTGATTGGCAACACTAAAATTGGCCCTAGTGTGTGAATGTGAGTGTGAATGTTGTCTGTCTATCTGTGTTGGCCCTGCGATGAGGCGACTTGTCCAGGGTGTACCCTGCCTTCCGCCCGATTGTAGCTGAGATAGGCGCCGAAAGGGAATAAGCGGTAGAAAATGGATAATAATATGCATTGTGTATTACTACCAAATGTTGTGGTTGGTTAAACGTTCCATCCCAGACTACCTCGACCGGGAGGTGTCGTCGTCCCCCTCCCTCACCCATGTGCAAGAAAACCATGGCGCGCCCACTCGCCTCGCACGGCACGCCTCGTACTACAAAACGAGCCTTCACCAACGTGCGTGGTGACGTCACGCACCGCCCAGACCAACCAGAGCGCACGCTTGCAACGGGCATTGTGAAGCAGGAGTTGGGGCGCTAGCAAAAGCTAAGTGGAGGAAGAAGGCTAACTAATGGTGAGAGTGGCTAAACGCTCATGGAGGAAAACAACAAACAAAAGCAGCAAATGTCAACACAGCGGCGGGAACAGACACTAAACCCTCTCCGCGACTCCGTGAACACGTGTTTAGGGTGTTGATGAAGAAAAACGCTTGCTTGTCAGATGCCCGCGGAGCTATTTTTTCCCCCTTCTCCCGGATACTACATTACACCCCAAACGGCAGGCATTTGTGGACAAGAGTCGTAAGTCAACCGACGCTCCGGGGGAGACTTTTCCACGTTGTCAGCTGCGGAAAGAACAACAACAAACACAGGCGAATGTTTTGTCTGTCATGAGTCCTGCCGGGTGCTCCCATGTGAACGCTTATAAGGTGGACAATTGGAAGCAAAACCTCCGCGTCATATACCAATGCTTTGTTTGGAGCGGTACCGCCGAGACCAGGAGACGCAAGGTATACCAAACAAACAAACACACACACACACACACACACACACACACACACACACACAAGTGCAACGTGATGCATTTCCCACGTTTGGATGAACAAAAGCTCACCGGTCAGTTATAGCCACTTTCGGTTAACTTGGAAGGCAACGGCTCACCTCACAAAAGAGTCGGCTGCTTGCGGGGCTAACATTTACATACCAAATGGAGTCATTGTGTGTGATTTGTTTGCATGCATTCCCTCTTTTTAGGGAACTCCCAAACATTCTCCCCCATGCGTCTTGTGTGCTTTGCAGTTATACCAAACATGTGACGTCACCACTCGACTGGTTCCCCCTAAAGGCCTACTGAAATGAGATGTTCTTATTTAAACGGGGATAGCAGTTCCATTCTATATGTCATACTTGATCATTTCGCGATATTGCCATAGTTTTGCTGAAAGGATTTAGTAGAGAACGTCGACGATAAAGTTTGCAACTTTTGGTCGCTAATAAAAAAGCCTTGCCTGTACCGGAAATAGCAGACGATGTGCGCGTGACGTCACGGGTTGTAGGGCTCCTCACATTGTTTATGATGTGAGCCTCCAGCAGCAAGAGCTATTCCGACCGAGAAAGCGACAATTTCCCCATTAATTTGAGCGAGGATTTGCAATTTAGTAAACTAAAAAGGCCATATTGGCATGTGTTGCAATGTTGATATTTCATCATTGATATATAAACTATCAGACTGCGTGGTCGGTAGTAGTGGGTATTTCAGTAGGCCTTTAACTTGGAAGGCAACGGATCACCTCACAAAAGAGTCGGCTGCTTGCGGGGCTAACATGAACATACCAAATGGAGTCATTGTGTGTGATTTGTTTGCATGCATTCCCTCTTTTTAGGGAACTCCCAAACATTCTCCCCCATGCGTCTTGTGTGCTTTGCAGTTATACCAAACGTGACGTCACCACTCGACTGGTTCCCCCTAAAGGCCTACTGAAATGAGATGTTCTTATTTAAACGGGGATAGCAGTTCCATTCTATATGTCATACTTGATCATTTCGCGATATTGCCATAGTTTTGCTGAAAGGATTTAGTAGAGAACGTTGACGATAAAGTTTGCAACTTTTGGTCGCTAATAAAGAAAGCCTTGCCTGTACCGGAAATAGCAGACGATGTGCACGTGACGTCACGGGTTGTAGGGCTCCTCGCATCCTCACATTGTTTTTAATGTGAGCCTCCAGCAGCAAGAGCTATTCCGACCGAGGATAAGAAGAACGCATGCGTAAATGGCGTAAAATATCCTTAATGCTGAAATGTCAGTTGTCAGAATTTCAGCATTGATAAATTACACATGTTCTTGAAATCAATGACTTACTTTCATTATAGTATGAGTCCATAGTATCAGCTGTTGATTCCCTCTCACACATAGATTTTCCGGATTAAAAGCTATCATGGAATGAAACGTCAGTTGTCAGAATTTCAGGATGGTTTACGCCATTTACGCAAGCGTTTTTCTTCTCCTCCTCTTTGGCCTTGCTGTTTAACCATCAAACAAACGCCATCGGAACATCGCCCCCTGGAGTTACAAATTCCGGTGGGTAACAGATTTCGGTACAGCACCGGAAGTAGCAGACGATGTGTGTGTGATGTCACGGGTTGTAGGGCTCCTCACATCCTCACATTGTTTATGATGTGAGCCTCCAGCAGCAAGAGCTATTCCGACCGAGGAGAAGAAGAACGCATGCGTAAATGGCGTAAACTATCCTGAAATTCTGACAACTGACGTTTTATTCCATGATAGCTTTTAATCCGGAAAATCTATGTGTGAGAGAGAATCAACAGCTGAAACGTCAGTTGTCAGAATTTCAGCATTGATAAATTACACATGTTCTTGAAATCAATGACTTACTTTAGTCCATTGTATCAGCTGTTGATTCTCTCTCACACATAGATTTTCTGGATTAAAAGCTATCATGGAATGAAACGTCAGTTGTCAGAATTTCAGGATAGTTTACGCCATTTACACAAGCGTTCTTCTTCTCCTCCTCTTTGGCCTTGCTGTTTAACCATCAAACAAACGCCATGGGAACATCGCCCCCTGGAGTTACAAATTCCGGTGGGTAACAGATTTCGGTACAGCACCGGAAGTAGCAGACGATGTGCGCGTGACGTCACGGGTTGTAGGGCTCCTCGCATCCTCACATTGTTTATAATGTGAGCCTCCAGCAGCAAGAGCTATTCCGACCGAGAAAGCGACAATTTCCCCATTAATTTGAGCGAGGATGAAAGATTCGTGAATGAGGATATTGAGGGTAAGGGCCTAGAGAAAAAAAAAAGACTGCGATTGCAGATGTTATTACACACATTTACTATGATAATTACTATGAAAATCCCTTATCTGCCCATTGTGTTAGTGTTTTAGTGAGATTAAATTGTACCTCTGCTGACATCGCCGGAAAGAGACAACTTATTACCACAATTTTCTCACCGAAAACTGCTGGTTGACATTTGGTCGGGATCCATGTTCGCTTGACCGCTCTGATCCATAGTAAAGCTTCGCCTTCGGGAATTTCAAACAAGGAAACACCGACTCTGTTTGTGTGGCTAAAGGCTAAAAACTCCCACCTCCATCTTTCTACTTTGACTTCTCCATTATTAATTGAACAAATTGCAAAAGATTCAGCAACACAGATGTCCAAAATACTGTGTAATTATGCGATTAAAGCAGACTACTTATAGCTTGGATCGGGCTGGAAAATATTGTCCGCTACAACTCGAGACGTCAAACGCACACGTCATCATACGAGTCATCATACCGCGACGTTTTCAACACGTCACTTCGCGGGAAATTTAAAATTGCAATTTAGTAAACTTAGTTGCAATGGTAATATTTCATCATTGATATATAAACTATCAGACTGTGTGTTCGGTAGTAGTGGGTTTCAGTAGGCCTTTAACTTGGAAGGCAACGGCTCACCTCACAAAAGAGTCGGCTGCTTGCGGGGCTAACATGAACATACCAAATTGAGTCATTGTGTGTGATTTGTTTGGATGCATTCCCTCTTTTTAGGGAACTCCGTAGGCAGGCGCATAAAAAGACTATACAGTGGGAGCGATTCAGATGTTATTAGACACATTTACTTGGATAATTGTGGAAAATCCCTTATCTGCTTATTGTGTTACTAGTGTTTTAGTGAGATTATATGGTCGGCCCCGCACCTTTCTTCAGCACCAGTCGACGGGTGGTGGCGATGCCCATCTCTGCCCTTCGCAAAGGACCCTCTCCGAAACACGATCTTTCGAAATGATCTCTGTATAATACACTGTACTTTGTGTGTGTGGTCCAAGCCAACCCTGTTCGCTTGACCGCTCTGTTCCATAGTAAAGCCTCACCGTCATCTTTCGGGAATGTTAACAATGAAACACCGACTGTGTTTGTGTTGCTAAAGGCGGCCGCAATACACCGCTTCCCACCTACAGCTTTCTTCTTTGACGTCTCCATTATTCATTAAACAAATTGCAAAAGATTCAGTAACACAGATGTCCATTATACTGTGGAATTATGCGAAGAAAAGAGACGACTTATAGCTGTGAACGGTGTAGGAACAAAATGTCATCTACAATGCGTGACGTCACGCGCACGCGTCATCATACCGCGACGTTTTAGCATGATACTTCCGCGCGAAATTTAAAATTGCAATTTAACAAAGTAAACTGACCGTATTGGCATGTGTTGCAATGTTAAGATTTCATCATTAATGTATAAACTATCAGACTGCGTGGGTGGTAGTAGTGGGTTTCAGTAGGCCTCTAAGGCCATGTCTACAATAACTCGTTTAGCCCCTGGGGGCGGTTTAGCTCGGTTGGTAGAGTGGCCGTGCCAGCAACTTGAGGGTTGCAGGTTCGATTCCCGCTTCTGCTAACCTAGTCACTGCCGTTGTGTCCTTGGGCAAGACACTTCACCCACCTGCTTCCAGTGCCACCCACACTGGTTTGAATGTAACTTAGATATTGGGTTTCACTATGTAAAGCGTTTTGAGTCACTAGAGAAAAAGGGCTATATAAATATAATTCACTTAAACGAATAATTATTTAGCCTAAGTCCCGTTTCAGCCACACTGAAACAGCGTTTAAGGTCCTCCTCCTCGGACACATTTTTTTAGCCGTGTATTTCTTGAATCTATGGCTCTTAGCTTTGTATGGACTCATTCATCGTTTACAAACTGAGTTCGAAAACGAAGTGACGCTTGGACGACTGCGCCCCACACAGGAAGCGTGCCTTGCAGTTATACCAAACATGTGACGTCACCACACGACTGGTTCTCTCTAAGGCAGGCCTAGGCAATTATTTTGACTCGGGAGGCCACATTTAGAGAAAAAAATGTGTCTGGGGGCCGGTACATCTATTTTTAAGAACATTTACACAAAACCTCACAATAATGTCTGATTGAATGCTAAAAACGTTATGACTGTCTTAAAAATGTAATGGAATTTTACAGTTTTCTATGAACGATAAAACCCTGAATATTGACAAAATATGAACGTAACACCCCCTTTTCGATCGACATATTTTACAATCAAGTGAAACGCAACAAAAATACAACAAACAGTGAAATAGGAACGAGTAGGGTACAAAATAAACCCACCTACAATCTGATATATCTGATACATCACCAAGCTTTAGAACTTTGTTGTGAAAATCTCCTTCCGTGTCTGTTGAAACGCTTTCCGCCCACATTGCTTGGTGCCTCGTCTGAGCTGCTGTAACATAGATTACCATTGGGACTAATTAGATGAGCATAGTAACTAAATAGATTACTGTAGTAACTAATTAGATTACCGTAGTAACTGGTATATCATCAAAAGTGAGGATTCCAACCATTGGAAGACTTAGTGTAGTTGAGGACTTACGGTCATTAGAAAACATGAGTGCACATCAAAATGGCAGCTACACTTTTCATCTTAAACATCTAAAACAATTATTTGGGAATGTCCGGCGGGCCAGATTGAAAAACTTAACGGGCCGCTCTGAGACTATGTCTACACTAAGTCGTTTCGCCCCTTAAAGGAATAAATATTTAGCCTAAGTTCTGTTTCAGCCACACTAAAACAACGTTCAAGGTCCTCCTCCTTGGACACATTTTTTCAGCCGTGTATTTCTTGAATATCAGAGTCTTAGCTTTGTATGGACTCATTCATCGTTTACAAACTGAGTTCGGAGAGGAAGTGACGCTAGAAGGACTGCGCCCCACACAGGAAGTGTGCTTAGCAGTTATACAAAACATGTGACATGACCACTCGACTGGTTCTCTCTAAAGCCACGTCTACACTAAGTCGTTTAAACCCATTAAACGAGTCATTATTTAGCCTAAGCCCAGTTTCGGCCACACTAAACCATCGCTCAAGGTCCCCCTCCTCGGACAAAGCCGTGTAATTCTTGAATCTCCAGCTCTTAGCTATGTATTTACCTATTCGTTGTTTACAAACTGAGTTTGGTGAGGAAGTGACGCTAGAAAAACTGGCCCCACACAGGAAGTGTGCCTTGCAGTTATACCAACAATGTGATAAAGAACATTTTACATCAATCAATCTAGGGATTTAGTTATCTGGTCAGAAGACTTGTCACTCTTTAGCCTTCACCTTCATTGCCCATTCTTTTTTGGTGACTTTATATACTCTGGACCTAGACGTTAAGTCCGCGACATACATGGCCGACAATAACTGACACAGTCTGCTTTGCCCATCCAAATGCATTTGCTGTTTTCCGTAGTTTTCCCTCGACGGCCAGGTAATACAAAGCACACGCTACCTTTTTTATCACATCCACGGGTGCCCACATTCTCGTTGACTCTCCTTCGACAAATGGACAAAGTTTTTCGGTAAGTAGAACACAGCTGACCTGGACATTTCGAATATTCTCTTGCCGTCCAAGAAGTGTTGTATCCCAAATAACTGCAATCGCTTTCTCTTAAGGTATTCATATGTGTTTTCCACAAGCGCCTGTACATTTAGAAGAAGAAACACGGGCATGTCTGGATGACTCGCCTCCATATTTCCAGTGGTTAGCTCCGGTGGTTATTAAGCTGGCTGTGGCGTGTTCTTTCTGACGTCACTTCTTGTGTGGGGCGCGGTCTTTCTGGCATCACTTCCTCTCCGAACTCAGCTTGTAAACGATCGATGAGTCCACACAAATCTAAGAGCCGGAGTTAAAAAAAATTCACGGCACACTGACCCGTGTAAAAATTATCCAAGGAGGGGGACCTTAAACGATAGTTTAGTGTGGCAGAAACGGGGCTTAGGCTAAAGAATTATTTGTTTAAGGGGTTATTCTTAAACAAATAAGCTCGGTTGGTAGAGTGGCCGTGCCAGCAACTTGAGGGTTGCAAGTTCGATTCCCGCTTCCGCCATCCTAGTCACTACCGTTGTGTCCTTGGGCAAGACACTTTACCCACGTGCTCCCAGTGCCACCCACACTGGTTTAAATGTAACTTAGATATTGGGTTTCACTATGTAAAAGCGCTTTGAGTCACTAAGAGAAAAGCGCTGTATAAATATAATTCACTTCACTTCACTTATCCGGCTTAGTGTAGACATAGTTTGAGTTTATTTGGAACATGCATGCATACAACATGATACATCACAATTTCCAATTTCTCTACTCAACATGTTCGAAAAGGAGCAGGAAGAAGAAGAGCTTATTTAATCCTACCCCTTTTCCTTTACACAGCAGTTGCTAAGACTTATGTTCACTTCCTGTTCTCAATTTATTCACAATGTACTCCATAAGTAATAACAATAAAAAAAATAAAAATAATTGGTGAAGTAAGTTATATTTCATATGGTGAGATGAGTAAGATTATCTAGAAAATAAATGCATGGATGAAATAAATTCATAATGTTTATCATGGTTCTTTTTCTTTGTAATTTGTATACACTTTAAGTTTGAAGAGTTTCTTTATGTGGATCATATTAGTACATTGTTTAATTTCTCTGCTTAATCCATTCCATAATTTATTCCACATACTGATATACTGAATGTCTTAAGTGTCGTACGTGCGTGCAAATGTTATATATTACACTTCTCTCTAAGATTATATTCCTCCTCTTTTGTTGAGTAGAATTGTTGTATATTCTTGTGTAGCAGATTGTAGTTTGCTTTGTGTATAATTTTACCTGATTACAAATTCACTATGTCGTGGAATTTCAGTATTTTCGATTCAATAAATGAAGGGTATGGGTGTAACGGTACGTGTATTTGTATTGAACTGTTTCGGTACGGGGGTTTCGGTTTGGTACGGGGGTGTATCGAAAGAGTTTCTAATCAAAAGTCTTAACAAGCTGCTTTGCTTCTTCTGCCTCTGTCTCAGCACCCAGCATTGTCCCACCCACACAACCATCTGATTTGTAACATGCGGTAACAGCCCGTCTGCTGTGCGTTTTTAGAGCGGTAACAGCCAATCAGCAGTGCATATTCAGAGCGCATGTAGTAAATGCTTCAGCATCGAGCAGATAGGGGTTTAGCAGGTGAGCATAAGGCAGCGTACTCTCCCCAAATGATAATAAACACCTCCCAGTCAACTACTACTAACATCACTATGAGCCCGTTGACCTTCTAGAAACTTAAAACTGCAGCTCAGCTCGCTCGCAGTTCCGGCTTGAGGTGAAGGCTAATTAGCTTTTAGTGTAACGTGAGCTAATTTTGCGGTGTGTTTGTTTGTGCGTGTGTGTGTGTGTGTGTGTGTGTGTGTGTGTGTGTGTGTGTGTGTGTGTGCGCGTGCGTGCGTGCGTGCGTGCGTGTGTGTGCGTGTGCGTGTGTTTGTTTTACGGACAGAAAAGCTTTGAATGGCGGGTTCCCTGCTATCACATGTTGATAAAAATATAACATTTACATAATAAAAATCAACTACAGGCTTCCCAAATGCTGTGATAAATTAAGCATAATGAATTGACTTGACACTGTTCAATGTTGCACTTTTTGTATGTAGAAGAAAGGTTTTGTCATTTTATTTAATCTGAGGAACAATTTGAGGCAGTTTAATGTGGATTAACATGGGCAGAATTATTATAGTGTTCCCAATGTTAAAAGGATCAAGCCATTGTTTACAAATTTGGTAAATAAATAACCCCAAAAATTATATTTTGTTGTTTTCTTACTGTACCGAAAAATGAACCGAACCGTGAGCTAAACCGAGGTACGTACCAAACTGAAATTTTTGTGTACTGTTACACCCTTAATAAAGGGTTTGTATGTTCTCCATATCAAACATTATGTATTATTCTAACTGATCTTTTTTGTAACACAGTTAATGAATGAAATATATTTTTGTAGTTATTTCCCCATATTTCTACACAATAACTCAGATATGGTAACAATAGCGAGCAGTAGTGAATATGAAGTGATTTTTGATCTAGAACATGTTTCGCTTCATTCTTTATTGACGTATTTCTTGCTATTTTATGCATTTACTCTTACTCTTTTAGGGAACTCGAAAAAAATCACCCATGCACTGTGTACTTTGCAGTTATACCAAACATGTGACATCACCACTCTGCTCGTTCTCAATAATTCAGGAGTGTCACATGGAGAAAAATCTACTCCAAAGGGGGCCGGACTGGTAAAATTACGGCACGATAACTTAAAAATAATGAAAATTCAATAATAAAAATACAACTTTTGTATGCTTGTACAACACTAAAAACCATTAGCATATCAGTAGTTGGAATTGAATTATGGAATGGATTAAGTAAAGAAGTTAAACAATGTACTGAAATGATCATGTTTAAGAGGTTGTTCAAATTAATAGTGCTTACAAAGTACAAAGACAAAGAATTATGAGAAACACGCTTCAATCTTTTTGAAAATAGGATGTTCTTCATCTCAGTATGTTTATCATGACTGACTTAATTATCTATCACAAAAACTGCTGTGTTAATCATTCACAGATGTCATTGTGCTACAAAAAGAAGTCAGTAAATGAACGTATGTATTTTCAAACGCTCTGAAGTGGGAAAGGGGTAGGATTAAATAGGCTTGGCTTCTTCCTACTCTTTTTCGGACATGATGTAAAGGGAAATGATGATGAAATTGTGTGATGTATTATGCTTTAAATGTGTTCATGTTCAGAATAAACTAAAGAAAGAAAGACAACTTCAGATTGTTGTCTTTGTTTAAAAATAGACAAGCACATTCTGAAAATATACAAATCATAATGTTTTTTTTACACTTACATGTTGCGGTTAATAATATTCAACCTTTATTTGTCGTTTTTTAATACTTTTTGAATAAATTTTGTGATATTGTTCATCAGTCAACTCATTAGTGTTAATTTTCAAACTATCAAGATAAAAAAAAAAAAGAATATCAAATTACAAGATGATATTTATAGTTTGCTTGCTCATTTTCCTCGACTGGTGCACTTACATCATGTGGTTTATTTTTGTACATATTTAGCATAATTTACAAAACAAATAATTGCTAATGCGACATCTAGTGGACACATTTAGAACAGCAGTTTCTTTCATTCAAAAAATGTGGTTAATTTTTATACTTAACAAACTCATCTCGCGGGCCTAAAGCCCACGGGCCATATGTTTATTACCCCATGCTCTAATTCCTTTCTATGTAAAGCTTTAATGTTTATTTCTGACCGCCTTTTAAGTGTCATACGTTTGTATTTTGATAAAATAGGTTCTTCAGAGTGATGCAGGATGGACAGAGCTGGTGAGTTGATGCTTATAGTCCCCTCCTACTACTACTACTACTACTATTCCTTCTTTCTCCCTCATTCCTCTTGGTCGATGTATTTAATCGATTCAGGAGTTGGCTTGCTTGCTCTCTCTCACTCCTACCTGTGTGGCTCAAGGTCATTTTAAGGCTAACCTGTATGTGTAACATAGAATACTGCTGTGTGATGCAGTGCTGGCGGCAGGGTGGCTACCTGTGCTTGCTTATATACCAATTTAATTATTCAGCATCATGTGCATCTTTTGGATGCTAGTTGCTGGTAAAGCGGCAGTTTGGGTACACTGCTCAATCCGAGATCTGATATGCTAAACCAGTGATGCTCACATATGCAGGCTCCATCTAGTGATATGCCAAATAATCACTTAATTAAATATTCCAACTAGTGTTGTCTCTGTACCAATATTTTGGTACCGGTACCAAAATGTATTTCGATACCAATCGGTACTTTTCAGTACTTTTTCTAAATGAAGAGGACCACAAAAAAATAGCATTATTGGCTTTATTTTAACAAAAAATCTTAGGGTACATCAAACATATGTTTCTTATTACAATTTTGTCCTTAAATAAGATAATGAACATACAAAACAACTTGTATTTTCATAACTTATATATATATATATATATATATATATATATATATATATATATATATATATATATATATATATATGTATATATATACACGTATGTATGTATGTATAAAAACGTATGTATATATGCATATGTATATATATATATATATATGTATGTATATATATGTATGTATGTATATATACGTATGTATGTATGTATGTATGTATGTATATATACGTATGTATACGTATGTATGTATGTATGTATATATACTAGGGGTGTAACGGTACACAAAATTTTCGGTTCGGTACGTACCTTGGTTTAGAGGTCACGGTTCAGTTAATTTTCGGTACAGTAAGAAAACAACAAAATATAAATTTTTTGGTTATTTATTTACCAAATTTGTAAACAATAGCTTTATCCTTTTAACATTGGGAACACTATAATAATTCTGCCCACGTTAATCCACATTAAACTGCCTCAAGTTGTTACATAAAATGACAAAACCTTTCTTCTACATATAAAAAGTGCAACATTAAACAGTTTCCATTGAAACTGTTTAATGTCAACTCATCATGCTTAATTTATTACAGCATTTGGGAAGCCTGTAGTTGACTTTTATAATGTAAATGTTGTATTTTTATCAACATGTGATAGCAAGGAACCTGCTATTCAAAACTAGTCTGCTACATTACTAATGATTCATGTAACTATAGCTGAAAAATAGTACAATTGCAATAGTAGAGACTATTCATC
>NC_084633.1:9964205-10049205 GCF_033978795.1 Nerophis ophidion | reverse complement strand
TAGTAGAAAACCTCTCACTTGTTCTGCTCGCTCAATCTAAAATCTTTCAAGGGTGGATGCCAGACACCTTGGCACGGGATGCAAAATCAGGAGTTACATGTTATTATTTCATACAATATTATCTTGGCACATGTGTGATGCTTTGGGATTTATTTTGAATTGTATATTTGTGCGACTTTGTCCTTGTTCCGAACACAACATCCCTCCCAAGGAAAACCTATTATACTGTTTGCCTAAAGAGATTTGTTCTGTTTGCGATACATGGTCCACAAATCTGCTAAACACCATCGTAGCACCGCAGCTCTTAGTTGAAAACATGCCCTTGTTTTTAACTGGTGAAGCCGTGCTCCCGTTACCACCTTTGTATTAATAATTTATAAACATTGTGAATGGGGATGCCAGTGGACGGCTTGCATGAATATTCACGAGGTCATGGTTATTTATTGTGCGTGTGCCCCTGCATATAGACGACTAAAGAATGATGCCACTGAAACGTTATGTAGTGCTTTTAAAGCAGAATGGTTGTCTGTGGAAGCATTTTACAGGCGTGTCTTCTGTGAGATTAAACTGTCGGTTAGATGAAAGGGGAACACTTGATGCTGCTCCAGTTATCCTTTTTTGATGAATTGATGATCAGAGGAACCTCCCTTTCTACTCTTCCCAAGCTGCTTCTGAGGATAGAGAAATAAATGTCATAAATTGATCCAATTTTGACGATGATCCTTTTTGTTGTGACATCCCCTTTCTTTACGTTTGTGGCACGGCAACTGCATATAGCTAAAGGATGACTGCTTGGCAACATCATTCATCGCTTCTTTCGCTCTCAGCAGCACATAAAGTGTCAACATCCCGCCCAGCATTATTGCTCCTTCTCTGTGCTCTCTCCTATGCTTCTTCTCCCTTTTTGTACCGAGATTACCTAGTAAAAAAAAAACTACTCTTACTTCGACAGCAGAACCCATTTTTTTCCCAACTTGTAATGCTGATAAGCCAAGCTTAATGTTCTCCAGTTTTCTCTTATCCTACAATCTCATAGATTAAGTTTGGTCGTGTTAGATTTTTGTTTCTGGCTAACATCCAGGTCTATTTCTTTCAATTCTGTGTAGTAAAGTGAATTATATTTATATAGCACTTTTCTCTACAGCAGTGTTTTTCAACCGCTGGTGTGCCATGGGAGATTATGTAATGTACCGTATTTGGGTTAAAACTATTTTTTGCAAACCAGTATTTATAGTCTGCAAATAATGTGCCGTTGTTGAGTGTCGGTGCTGTCGGTAGACTAACTGTGTAATACTCTTCCATATCAGTAGGTGGCAGCCGGTAGCTAATTGCTTTGAAGATGTCGGAAACAGCGGAAGGCAGTGTGAAGGTAAAAGGGTGTGTAAGTGAAGGTAAAAGGGTGTGTAATGCTTAAGCCAAAAATAAACAAAAGGTGAGTGCTCCTAAGAAAAGCTATTGAAGCTTCAGGAAGGCTATGCAGAACAAAACTAAAACTGAACTGGCTACAAAGTAAACAAAAACAGAATGCTGGACGACAGCAAAGACTTACTGTGGAGGAAAGACGGCGTCCACAAAGTACACCTGTACATGACGTGACAATCAACAATGTGCCCACAATGAAGGATCAAAACAACGGAAATATTCTTGATCGCTAAAACAAAGTAGATGTGGGAAATATCGCTCAAAGGAAGACATGAAACTGCTACAGGAAAATACCAAAAAAAATGAGAAAAAGCCAACAAAATAGGAGCGCAAGACAAGAACTAAAACACTACACCTAGGAAAACAGCAAAAAAATCAAAATAAGTCACATCGTGATGTGACAAGTCGTGACAGTACACCTACTTTGAGAAAAGAGCTATATTGATGCATGGTTGGTTATGGTTTAAAGTCATATCCTACAATCGCAACAACAACTTTTTACTGTCAACTGAGTTTTGTTTATTAATGTTTTCTGCTTTTTTCAACACAAAGAATCTGCCTTAGCTCAAAAAAGGTTGTAGAACACTGGTCTACAGACTCGCTTTACATAGTGAATGAAACCCTTTACTACGTATTTAAACTACATTCAAGACAGTGTAGGTGGCACTTGGAGCAGATGGGTAAAGTGTCTTGCTCCAGGACACAACGGCAGTGACTAGGATGGGGGAAGAGGGAATCGAACCTAGAATCCTCAAGTTGCTGGCACGGCCACTCTACCAACTGAGCCCGGCCACCTTCAAGGTGTGTAAGGTGACCGGAGTGTAGTAATTAAATACAAATCTTTTGCATATTGTCACATTTATCTTCTGTATTGGATTAAATGATATTTTCCACATTAGACTGTGATACTATCCATGCTTAAGACAATCCCTTTAGGAATTCGCAATGCCTCGATCGCGCCAATTCCCTCAAATTTAAAAAAATTGCTGTGAATTATGCACGGCTTAGAAATGTTGTCCCATGCCCTCAACTTTCCCACATATTTTGGCCAATCATCGTCATACTCACCAATATAGATTTGTCTCTGAGAAGAGCTCAAACTTGCACGACAACTTTCAAATCAAAACGTAGGTTTGTTTTTGTGTAGACAAAGTAGAAACACCAATGTGTAACAATATCAACTCATTATTACTCAAACGACGCACTTGTGTTTTCACTTCTTTGTTTTCTTGTACATTCATTTAATTGTATTTATTTCAACATTTATTTATTCAGGGTATAGTAATTAAGAACAGATTTTCATTTGCAATGCTGACTTAGCGAAGAGACAGCATTTACATGTTGGAGATATTGACGTGTGATGATAATTTCTTATCTTCTTTTATTTACGACCAAAAATCACCGCTATAGCTCCCTGTCAGGGTTCAAAAATGCACTTCACATGCCGCATGTTAGAACATATATTAATGTTTAAAATGAACAAACACATTTCAAGCATAATGCATACCCTGATAATATCTGCAACTTCTGGATGTCAAGACAGAGAGCGGACAATTAGGAAGCCTTTGGTGGTGTTTCTTTCTATAATTCTAATTCTGTATTACTTTTATTAGTTGTAATTAAAACAGGAGAGTTATTTGACACTGAGAGTATGTGCTACCTTTAAGTCTCTGCAATATAAATCGGGTAAAACATCAGTACAGTATTTGTTTTCCAATTTTTGTTGAAGTCTTTTGATTTTTTTTTTAGGTTAAGGTTACAAGGAACACCTAAACATTGATAACAAATTCATAAAATTACAAATTGATAGAATGTGTTTTTCTGTTAAAAATCCGCCTTTAAACATTGCATCTTTTGTTGCAACTTTTTTTAAAATCTACCACAAATACAAGTATTCTAGGGAACAAATATAAAATAAAAAAAAAGACCCTCAAATTCTGGAGGGACTGTTAAGACATCAAAGGAGGAAAACAAGGTTTAGTCTGCACAAGGTAGCGACCTATCATCACACCACAGCGAAGAGCATCTCCAAGGTACCACAATAATTGGTCAGTGTTAGTGTCTCAGAGGGAGAGGAACCTCATGAAAAATGCAAAGACTGTCTAGATAAAGAAGATATAGTTGAAAATGTTCATCAATGTAGGCTGTGTGCCTTGATCTGCTCTCAGCCTCTCTCATCAGCGGGCAAGTTCCCTTTCGATTGATTCCTCCTCCCTCCCACTGGTACATATCTCCCTCAGCCTCTCCTCCAGCTGGCACCTCTCATCTGACTGGCCAGGATACACCAGAGAGGCAACACTCCCTAGCTAGCATGCTGTTTGGCCGTGGCCCGAGTCAGCCAGCAATCTCTCTCTCTCTCTCTCCCCTCCCTTTTGTATTACCATCTGGTTAATGAGCTGTCAATCACTCTCGAGGGTCCGGCCAAGACCAAACCCGAGAGGCAATCAATCTCCCCTCGCATGGACACTCAATTATTCTCTTTTGTTAAAACATGGGACCCCAGGTGCCATCTTTGGTCTGGAAATGGGTCTTTGTCCTTGCAGAAAAGACAAAAAAGCAGAGAGGGAAATGGATGAATTGATCGAAGAATGGATAGTCAGTCAGAGAATTAAGGATCTGGATTTGGTTTCTGTAAAATACATATATTGACTTGGTCTTGTACTGCTGGCTCATACAAAGCCATTGTGATAATTTTCTGAGAACCTTGACCTCACCTCAAGGTGAAGTATGAAGAAAGATTCAGTAATCCATAGAGAATCATAGTGTAGTCCCCACAGCACATTCACAATAATGCTGGTGCTTTACCAGTCTTGTTTTGGCTTTACCTGTTTGAAAGCTCTGTTCATAGTCCTGAGTTTTAATGGACGCCCGCAAAGGGCCACTGCCTCTTCACAATATTCTGATGAGGGACTTTGGTCATCTGATAAGGTTGCCTTCCGTGCACCTTCACCGGGATAAGGACCCGGTGTATTTACACACAATGTCTGAGAGAGATGAACCCATCTGGCATGGGAAACCCTTGGAGTACTTAATGTGGAGTTCGCCTCCGATACATCAGGGAATGATGCCTTTGCTAGCATGAGTACTATAATGGCAATTTATTGTGCAACCTTTTGTTAAGGTCATGTTTGTCCGATCCATCTGTGCTGAAATACAAGCATAGCTGCTCGCCTTTCTTCGATACCTGTTTTGGAATGTTTTTTTGTTGGTATTTTTCTGCTGCATTAGTTTACCTGAATCACGTTATTACAGGCTGGTGCTCTTGCATAGTGATTATTTCCCTTTTATGAACTAGTCAGACCAGTTTGTCTGAATGGTTATAGGAATAAGCACACACGTGGTATCTAAGACTTATTGATGAACAAATGTACCTACAGTACAGTTAGGTACAATTATGTGCAAAATACCTGATTGTTTTGGCTCTCTTTGCGCAAAACCCCTTAGGGTGTTTGAAATATACAATATATCTGGCTGTTTAAACACAGAAACAATCTAATAACCGGTTATGTATATATATTCTGTTATGGTTTGTATTTATATACGTTGCATAATATGCGTCCTGTTAATTTTCGTATGTGCATGTATGCCGACAATAATGTGCCAGCTCATGCAGTGTGAGTCACTGCTCTCATCTATCTGTGGCCAGCACTCTATTGACTTTATCCTCCCCTCCCCAGTCTGTTCTTTGCGGCAGAAGAAGTGTGCACTGTTGGGTTAGACCTTTGTCCACATCATTATACTTGTTGTCATTCTCAACTTGAAGTCAGTAGCTCAGCATGTTAATGGGCTGGCTCAAACTGCAAATATGGATGTACTACAGATATTCTGAAGTAGATCATGAGATTTAAAGAATTTGATATAGATGCAACTTGTTTGATTCATGAGCTAGCATTGAGCAAATTGATCTTCCTGCTGTATTAGCCATCTTTTCATTGGGGTAGTTCCCAGTGGAGATGTGCACTTCCATCAGTCAACTACTTTCATTGCGAATGGGCAAAAGCATGCCTCGAAGTGTTTGTTGCAGTTAGACGATGCATTGTTGTACATAGCAAACATGAACTACCTGTCGAACAGTTCTTCCTGTCATTTGAGCCATTGGCTGATCAATAGCTCCCCTAATAGAACATCAAAAGCCCATGTTGGAGAAATACTCAGAGCTGCAGATATAGAGAACGAGACAGTTTGTAAACCATACAAGGAAATGGATGAATATATAGATAGCACTTTATGGATTCCTTCAGGAGAGTTCCCTCAGGAAAATTACAATTCCAGCAGCAGTATACAGAATTGAGATCGAATAATGCAAATAAAGCAGGAACAAGACATGCTCACATTAAATTGACTCCTAATTGGTAAATGACAAATGTTTCTAAAAAGTGTGCCCACTCACTGTGTTACACTGATTTTTCATGAGAAGACATACAACTATTAAAAGTATAATCATGAAAATTTTGAAGTGCAGGTACAGTTCAATATAATGTGGTCCGATATAGAGCAATATTCTATAAAACATGTTGTTTCTCACCAAATTATCGACTACCATTCCTGTTACTTGTTTGACATCCCACTGCTTTAATCGCTCCAATATTGCAGACATAGTGTCATAAAGACAAGATTTGCTTTGGAAAACAAACAAGGTATTCATGTCTTAACATATCGTAACCCTATTGTCAACAAATTCATTTGTCGGCAAGAAACTTTATTGTTGACATTTGTGACGAATCGTTGGACGCTTAGTATACTCTACAATTTAAAGTCATTGTTTTTGTTATAACGTTTATGCTTTGATTGTCAAACTCTGGCGCTTGTACCACTGTTGGTGCATGGTCTCCATCGAATGATGCATAGACAACTCAAAAGAGTTTATCAAAATAATATTATATTGCAAGATATGTGTCATAAGTGCACAATACAAAATTGATAATCCAAGATCTTTAGAAAATTAGTACCAGCGAGTACACGCTTCATATTCAAAGCAGAACGTTGATGGTTAGCAGGGGAAGCAAACACGGTGATACTTATTTTTGAGCTGGTAAGATTAAGAACTACTGGTCTATAGTTTGGTAAGTATTACCATCGTAAAGCTCACACACACACACAAAAACACCGGGCTTCAGTGCTGATCCACCATCCATCCCAAACCAGTCAAAGCTGGCAGACTCGCAGTACGATATCAATAAAAACTCAGCTTAGTGTCAGCTTTGCTGAATATCCTCTGTAGCGCACTGTCATCACTATTTAACCCATGCCCACCAAGGCTCAATAACACACCAACTGGTGTGTGAGGTGTGCCATGCCTCGCTTGTAGTGCATTGATGGAATCATGTGGTGTATTTCATGCGCGTAACACACCGATGCGAGCTAAAGAACAGGTTAATTATGCAACTTTAATATACACCGCCCACTGGTGTTATATAGCTATGCAAGGGACTGTTCTTTTTACACACCTACTCACTTGCACAGAATTTCCAGACTGCCCACCCACACAGATGAGCCATTGTAACACACCTCGCCATCATTTGTCTTTATACTTTTCTCTGTGGAAAAATATAATTGTGTCCATATTATTACCTCCGCCAGGAATTGCCAGAGTTTGTTTTACTTTCAGCTTGTTAGTTAGCAACATAGCTCAAAAGGCGATGGGCAAATTTTGATGAAAGTTGTATGAAATTTCAGAAAAAGTATGAGCCTTAAAGGGAAACTGCACTTTTTTTTTTTTTTTCCTACTGTTCCCATTTATTATGAGGGATTGGAAGACAAAAGTTTTTAGTTTTTTTTTACATTCCAACATGTAAAAATTGTCTCGTTCTTGGTAGCTCGCAATGCACCTAATAGAAGCAACCAATTCTACCTCGAAATAACTTTAAAAATGCATTCAAAAAATATCAACAAGACTCAATTTACGTTCTGTAAACGGTATGATTACCAAACTGTAGCGACTTTGTTATCGTAAGAGCGAACACTGAAACACTTTTTTTTCCTAGCTTAGTAACACATCAGCATGCTATAGTATTAGCCATAAAAGCTAACTACGGCAAGAGATTAGCTAGCTTCTACGTCACCACAAAACGCGTTTGATTTTGTAACGTACAACACTGCGATAGAACACTGTGGAGGTTGTCCTCCAGGGGGTTCTTTGGACCACCAATCACCATCATGAGAGCCCGGTTCAGGGTTACAATATAGTTTTATTGTGATACTGCAGCAATTGTCCTTTTTCCTCTCTGGCAGGCTCACTCTCACTCCAGCTCCAACAACTTCTCTCCTCCCAGTTGTTGTTTATACAGAGGGACAGGTGATTAAATAACAAGGCCCAGGTGGGCCATCTACGCACCTGTCGCTGACTTCGAGGCCGGTCCTGGCACAACCCGCTTCGCTGCAGGCCACGCCCCCTCCACAAACACCAATCTGTACTGACTGAAAAACTTTAACAATCATATTACAGAATCTGTAAAGTATTAGCCCACATTTCATGTTGGGCTTGTGCACAGCTAGCCAGACAGCATATGCTGTCTGTCATGATACACGTGCTGCGTGTTATTATGATCAAAATAAAGTGTGACTCACTCAATGGACGGTTGTTCGTTTGGTCCAGTTCGTCGGGGACGTTACAATTATGTCGAAATAGCACAGCTTCAAATTTCACATTTTGCAGGTTCGAGCCACTTTTACCTGTCTCTCTTGACTTCAATCAATCAATCAATGTTTACTTATATAGCCCTAAATCACTAGTGTCTCAAAGGGCTGCACAGACCACCACGACATCCTCGGTAGGCCCACATAAGGGCAAGGAAAACTCACACCCAGTGGGACATCGGTGACAATAATGACCCAGTGGGACGTCGGTGACAATGATGACTATGAGAACCTTGGAGAGGCGGAAAGCAATGGATGTCGAGCGGGTCTAACATGATACTGTGAAAGTTCAATCCACAATGTATCCAACACAGTCGCGAGAGTCCAGTCCAAAGCGGATCCAACACAGCAGCGAGAGTCCCGTTCACAGCGGAGCCAGCAGGAAGCCATCCCAAGCGGAGGCGGATCAGCAGCGCAGAGATGGCCCCAGCCGATACACAGGCGAGCAGTACATGGCCACCGGATCGGACCGGACCCCCTCCACAAGGGAGAGTGGGACATAGGAGAAAAAGAAAAGAAACGGCAGATTAATTGGTCTAAAAAGGGAGTCTATTTAAAGGCTAGAGTATACAAATGAGTTTTAAGGTGAGACTTAAATGCTTCTACTGAGGTGGCATCTCGAACTGTTACCGGGAGGGCATTCCAGAGTACTGGAGCCCGAACGGAAAACGCTCTATAGCCCGCAGACTTTTTTTGGGCTTTGGGAATCACTAATAAGCCGGAGTCCTTTGAAGGCAGATTTCTTGCCAGGACATATGGTACAATACAATCGGCAAGATAGGATGGAGCTAGACCGTGTAGTATTTTATACGTAAGTAGTAAAACCTTAAAGTCACATCTTAAGTGCACAGGAAGCCAGTGCAGGTGAGCCAGTACAGGCGTAATGTGATCAAACTTTCTTGTTCTTGTCAAAAGTCTAGCAGCCGCATTTTGTACCAACTGTAATCTTTTAATGCTACACATGGGGAGACCCGAAAATAATACGTTACAGTAGTCGAGGCGAGACGTAACAAACGCATGGATAATGATCTCAGCGTCTTTAGTGGACAGAATGGAGCGAATTTTAGCGATATTACGGAGATGAAAGAAGGTCGTTTTAGTAACGCTTTGACTTCCGTCTGCTTTGTCTCACTCTTCCTTCATGTAGGCCTTTAAAAGCTGTAGTTCATCCTACATATATTCAGACTCATAAAGATAAGGTTGTGAATCCTCAATTGTCCAAAAGTAGTCGTTTGTGTGGCTTGTCACAGAATCTGCCATGGCTAGAACACACCTTTGTTTCGGGAAGTAAGACATAGTTGTTGCCAGAAGTCGGAAGTGCGCTGCTATGGAAAGGGAAATAAATGCGGCACTTACCAAAGGTATGCAGTAAAAATTTGAGTGTGATGTAAGCTTGGACCTTAAATCCTACTGAATAGCTCTTAATCTTTTTCCCTTTATGCGATTTCAAATTACCGGTATTGAAATCAGCCTCCTCCATTTTGAAAATGATGACAGGGGAAATGTCACTCGTGACGTCACGAGTTTGACCCGGCGGTAATTCAAGGCAGGCGCATACTATATGCTCTGCGATAATTCAAGGAAATACGGTTTATGTATATATGTATGTATGTATGTATGTATGTATATATATATATATACATACATACGCTCGATATATATATATATATATATATATATATATATATATATATATATATATATATATATATATATATATATATATATCGAGCGCGAGGATGTCACGTTATAGATGGGAAATGATTTGCCTGAGGGTTTAGGAGACACAGAGAGTAACAAGTAGTAGAAAACGGATTAGAAAGGACAGATTAAAAAAAAAAATAATAAAAAAATATATATATATATATTCGTATGTGTGGGAAAAATCACAAGACTACTTCATCTCTACAGAACTGTTTCATGAGGGGTTCCCTCATTTATCAGGAGATTTTAATGGAATCCAGAAAAACTGTTTATTATATGTCATCCCTCAACAAGCGCACTGAAATCATTTCAACATGCCGCCACAGAAGGAAACACCTCCTAGGTAACACATGAGCCAATCACCACGCCCCTACGCCTGCCTGTACCCACCCACTCTGTGCTCTATATAAACCATTGTATGTGAATGCTTCCATTAAAATCTCCTGATGATTGAGGGAACCCCTCATGAAACAGTTCTGTAGAGATGAAGTAGTCTTGTGATTTTTCCCACACATACATATTGCGCTCTACCACGGTATCGAGCACTATTCTCTGGATAATCCAATCAAAACATATATATATATATATATATATATATATATATATATATATATGTATATATGTATATATATGTATGTATATATATGTATATATATGTATGTATATATATGTATATATATGTATGTATATATATGTATATATATGTATGTATATATATGTATGTATATATACGTATATATATGTATGTATATATACGTATATATATGTATGTATATGTATATATATATATGTATATATATGTATATGTATATATATATATGTATATATATATATATGTATATATATATATATCCATCCATTTTCTACCGCTTATTCCCTTGTGGGGTCACGGGGGGCGCTGGCGCCTATCTCAGCTACAATGGGGCGGAAGGCGGGGTACACCCTGGACAAGTCGCCAACACAGATAGACAGACAACATTCACACTCACATTCACACACTAGGGCCAATTTAGAGTTGCCAATCAACTTATCCCCAGGTGCATGTCTTTGGAGATGGGAGGAAGCCGGAGTACCCGGAGGGAACCCACGCATTCACGGGGAGAACATGCAAACTCCACACAGGAAGATCCCGAGCCTGGATTTGAACCCAGGACTGCAGGAACTTCGTATATATATATATATATATATATATGTATGTATGTGTATATATATGTATGTATATATATATATGTGTGTATATATATATATATATATATATATATATATGTATATATGTGTATATATGTATATGTGTATATATATATATGTGTATATATATATATATGTATATATGTATGTATATATGTATATATATATGTATGTATATATGTATATATATATATATATATATATATATGTATATATATATATGTACATATATATATTTTATTTTTATTTGGGACTTGCCGCGGGCCGGATTATGGACGCTGGCAGGCCGTAGTTTGGGGACCCCTGTTTTAGAGGGCTTTGAAGGCTACAACGGTGACTCCCATTTGCTGCACGCATCTTCCAAGCATTTTTTATCATCTTTAAAATCAAAAGGAAAAGAAGACAAGTGTGTTCTTGTCTCTCATAATGATTGTGAACGATAAGCAAAATTCTCCCAAAAAGTGCAGTTCCCCTTTAAGGTAGAACTAATTAGATTTTGGGGCTGATATGGCTCACTGTCACAATTTAGGATTTTTTTTTTTTTTAACAATTGAAAAATAGAGCCTGGCGAAGGTCTGTGCTAGGAGTCTCTGCGAGTGCTTTTCAAGATATTAATGTATTTTTAGGCTACACAAAATCTGACATGTTTGTTCCTCGTGACAAAAACACGTAATTGAAAACCATTAAAATGTAGTTTTAAGACTAAATAAGATGCTACTTTTTGGTCATTGCACACAATAGACAACAAAACTCCCCCAATTTCCAGCAGCATGTCAAAAGTAAATACTATAAATATAAAAACAAAGATACACTATATTGCCAAAAGTATTTGGCCACCTGTCTTGACTCACATATCAACTTTTGCCAACCCATTCCCAACCTATAGGGTTCAATATGATGTTGGGCTACCTTAAGGGGCAAGCCCAAATCCTGAAAAACAACGCCACACCATAATTCCTCCTCCACCAAATTTCACTCTCGGTACAATGCAGTACGAAATGTAGCGTTCTCCTGGCAACCTCCGATCAGATTGCCAGATGGAAAAGCGTGATTCATAACTCCAGAGAACTCGTCTCCACTGCTCTAAAGTCCAGCTGCGACGTGTTTTACTACACCACTGCCTCCAACGCTTTGCATTGGACTTGGTAAAGTATGGCTTAGATGCAGCGGCTCGTCCATGGAAACCCATTCCATGAAGCTCTCTGCGTACTGTACAAGGGCTAATTGGAAGGTCACAGGAAGTTTGGAGCTTTGTAGAAAGTCGCCGACCTCTTTGCACTATTCGCTTCAGCAACCACTGATCTCTCTGTCAGTTTACGTGGCCTACCTCTTGGTGGCTGAGTAGCTATTGTTCCCAAACTCTTCAATGTTCTCATAATAAAGCTGACTGGATTTGTTGCACAGGTGGCATCCTATGACAGTTCCACACTGGAAATCACTGAGCTTCTGAGAGTGGCCCATTCTTTCACAAATGTTTGTAGAAACAGTCTCCATGCCTAGATAGTATACACCTATGGCCGGGCCAAGTGATTAGGACACCTGATTCTGATCATTTGGATGGGTGGCCAAATACTTTTGGCAATATAGTGTGTGTTAAATAAATAGACATATTGAGAAATAATTCTTAAAATGTATCACATTTAGCGTAACAATCGTATGCAAACCTTTAGAACTATTGGCCTTTTTTTTGCATTTTTTAAATACTAATAATGAAAACATACGTGAGCTTTGTTTTTGGATGTATTTATTTTTAATGCGGGGAAAAATATTAACATGACAATTTTTAAAGCTTACGTTTTTGGGTCCTAAGGACCTCTAATGAGTGTTTGTTTTACATCTAACACTGGAAATCAATGTTGTCCCTTCTCAAAGCCTCATAATATTAACCAGACATTCTTGTATTGATTGTACAGTATTGTATAGGAGTCTTTTCCTAACTTTGACCTTCACTGCTGCATTTTTCATTCCAATTCCACGTTGTTTTTGTGTCCTTCAGGGTGAAGGAAGTGAAACTGATCCATATTTGTGTGCGACAATAACCGTTATTGTTGGGATAATGTCAGTGTATGCCGTATCGTATTTCCTGTCAAATGATCACAAAAAGCAGACAATACAGTGTGGGGTTGTTAAGTTCATGTCCAATAGCGTATACTGTGGTGCGTAGGCGTGTGCGTCTGTGTTATGATGTAGTTTCTTTCACACAGTGCATCCGAAAGTGAAACCCGCTGACACACTTACATCACTCTTTGTTTCTTGTCCCTATATCACTGCTGTTGTTATTCAGGTTGTTCTTCCTTAAAGCAGGAATGCACAACTATAAAGTAGAATCCCCAGATTTAGCTTAATGTCTCTTTTTTTTTTTGTATTTGCTAAATGTGCTATCTTGAAGTCACTGGGAGAAGGATACAGTTCATAGTCTTTTGTCCGTGACCACAAGTCTCCTTGGACTCTCTTTGTTTTTCCATTGTTAGTATTGGTCGATCCAATGTGTGCTGTGAAACAAATCCTGTTATGCTGCCAAAGAAACAGTCATTTCCGATCACTAATGAATTTTCTACTGCTTGTCCCTCTCGGGGTGTCTGGAGCCTATCCCAGCTGCATTTGGGTGGAAGGCAGGGTAGAGCCAGGACCAATTGCCACTAATCGCAGGGCCAACACAGATAGACAACATTCACATTCACACACTAGGGCCAACTTAGTGTTGCCAATCAACCTATCGCATGTTGCACCCAATTCCTGTTTTTAAAAGGGAACATTATCACAATTTCTGAAGGGTTAAAAACAATAAAAATCAGTTCCCAGTGGCTTATTTTATTTTTCGAAGTTTTTCTCAAAATTTTACCCATCACGCAATATCCCGAAAAACGGCTTCAAAATGCCTGATTTTAACCATCGTTAATATCCACCCGTCCATTATCCTGTGACGTCACAGCGTGACCACACTAACAAACATGGCGGATAGCACAGAAAGGCATAGCGATATTAGCTCTGGTTCAGACTCGGATTTCGGCGCCGTAAGCGATTCAACAGATTACGCATGTATTGAACCGGATGGTTGGAGTGTGGAGGCAGGTAGCGAAAACAAAATTGAAGAAGAAACTGAAGCTATTGAGCCATATCACGACAGACAGCGGCACGGGAGGAAGCAAGAGCGAATTCGGCGATCGCCTTCTAACCAACGATTGTTATGTGTTTGTTTGGCATTAAATGTGGGTGGAAGGAAAGGCTGGATGCAAATATAGCTACAAATGAGGCATAATGATGCAATACGTACATACAGCTACCCTAAATAGCATGATAGCATTGATTAGCTTGCAGTCATGCCGTGACCAAATATGTCTGATTATCACACTCCACATAAGTCAATAACATCAACAAAACTCACCTTTTTGCATTCATGCAAAATGTTATAAGTTTAGTGGACAAAATGAGACAGAGAAAGAAGTAGCATAAATCACGTCTTTGCCAAGACATCCATGGGGTTTACCTCGCTCGTCTGCGGGAACAGATTGCCGTCGTCCCTGAATAGCTCGCACGCCGGCAGATTTCGTTGACTTTATCGTTGGAAATGCATCTGCTTTGAATGTCACAGGATATCCACACATTCTTGCCATCTCTGTGCCATCTCTGTCGTAGCATAGCTGTCGTCGGTAAAGTGTGCGGAACAAACGAGGGACTTTCGCATCTTTTGGCCACTGTTGCAACTTGAATCCGTCTAGGTTTGTGTTGTTAAACCCTCCGACAACACACCGACGAGGCATAATGTCTCCAAGGTACGGGAAAACAGTCGAAAAAACGGGAAATAACAGAGCTGTTTTGGCTTGGTGCGTGTAATATAGCCCTAAATCACAAATGTCTCAAAGGACTGCACAAAATATATATACAAAATGACTATGTCGTGATATTCGAGTATACGTTCTCATGCAGTTGCTTTTAGCTGCAGGCTTTACACTGCAGGCTCTTCTTGCATTTTCCTGTCTCTCCTTCTCACAGACAGCAAGCACGTCATACGTCACATACGTATACGCCCTCGCGGAGCAGAGAGGTAGCAGCATGGGTAACATTAGCTGTGATGCTCGCAGAGCCGTATGAGTGGTAATACGAGAGAAAGAAGGTGCGAATGAAGGAATAAGTAATTCCCAAGGAAAACAGCAGGGGGCCAATCGTCTGGCGGTGGTTTGGCTTCAAATGGGAATATGTCGAACAGACAACCGTGATAAGTCAAGCATGCAGCAAAAGTGTTGCTACAAAAAGTAGCATTACTGCTAATATGTAACATCATTTGAAAAGTCACCTGCTCGAGAATGAAGAGTGCTTACTCCGCATTTCAACATCCCTGTTCGGTGCCACACGCCCACACCATCAAAATGCCAAGGCAAACATTTCCAGATCAACACCGTATGAAAAAAATAGTCAACAACCCACTTTAATAACGTTCTGTAGTAACCTACCACATTCCGAAGGACGGACACTATTTGATTTCTTATTATCCAGCTAATTTTTATTTGACACTTAAAATGTCTCTGACAATCTTGCACTTACTTTCTGTTTTGGAAATGACATGAACGTTTATGACAATGGTTAATAACTTTTTAATAAATACAGTTTAGGTCAATTGACTTAGTTGTGATTTCCTTCTCTGCATGAGAAGTTTATTCAGCCAACGTTTGTGCAAGTTCTCCCACTTAAAAATATGACAGAGGTCTGTAATTTTCATTTTAGGTACACTTCAACTGTGACAGACAGAATGTGAAAAAAAATACAGGAATTCATATTGTAGGAATTTTTAAGAATTTATTTGTAAATTATGGTGGAAAATAAGTATTTGGTCAACCATTCAAAGCTCTCACTGATGGAACTAGGTTTTGGCTCAAAATCTCACGATACATGGCCCCATTCATTATTTCCTCAACTCGGATCAATCGTCCTGTCCCATTAGCAGAAAAACAACTTCAAAGCTTGATATTTCCACCCCCATGCTTCACAGTAGCTATGGTGTTCTTGGGATGCAACTCAGTATTCTTCTTCCTCCAAACACAACGAGTTGAGTTTATACCAAAATGGATACATGGATGATACAGCAAAGGATTGGGAGAATGTCATGTGGTCAGATGAAACCAAAATATAACTTTTTGGTATAAACTCAACTTGTCGTGTTTGGAGGAAGAAGAATACTGAGTTGCATCCCAAGAACACCATACCTACTGTGAAGCATGTGGGTGGAAACATCATGCTTTGGGGCTGTTTTTCTGCTAAGGGGACAGGGCGATTGATCCGTGTTAAGGAAAGAATGAATGGGGCCATGTATCGTGAGATTTTGAGCCAAAACCTCCTTCCATCAGTGAGAGCTTTGAATGATTGACCAAATACTTATTTTCCACCATAATTTGCAAATAACTTCTTTAAAATTCCAACAAAGGTAATTCCTGAATTTTTTTTCACATTCTGTCTCTCACAGTTGAAGTGTACCTATGATGCAAAATTACAGACCTCTGTCATCATTTTAAGTGGGAGAACTTGCACAATCGGTGGCTGACTAAATACTTTTTTGCCCCACCGTATGTATCAAGTGTTAATTCAAGGCCAAGGCAAAATATCTAGTTATATATATCGTGTATCACAATATGGCCTAAAAATATCGAGATATTAAAAAAAGGCCATATCGCCCAGCCCTAGGTAGATCCAACTTCATGGTTAAAACTTGGCCCATAAATCCCACTCCATTCTGTTCCAGCCCTTTCAGACCCACTCTGCTCTTGACCACCAAGCATTAAAATCCCATCATGCTTCATTTGTACTGGATAGTTGGAGAGATGAAAGAAGAAATATGTTGCCTATCAGCCGCATTAGGTTTTGCAGTAGGCCCAAGTAATCTTCAGTCTGTCTTCATATCAGGCTCAGCCAAGCGCCATGCTGAGGAATAGAAGTCAAATTCACATGGCAGGCAGTTTGCTGCGCTCGCTTGCATTTCTACGGCTCATGTCTTCGCCCTGTTTTTTATGCACTCAATTGTTGACTGTTTTTTGCCATCCTTTCCTTAGTTCTTCTCGCCCGGTGACCTTAACCAAACCCTTGTTTTTTCCCCCTTGTGTGTTCCCTTTTTCCCAGGCCAAGTCCTGTATCTGTCACATGTGCGGTGCCCATCTGAACAGACTCCACTCTTGTCTGTACTGCGTCTTTTTCGGCTGTTTCACCAAGAAACACATTCACGAACACGCCAAAAACAAGAGACACAATCTAGGTAAGCCACCCCATCCCGACACGCCCTTCAGTAAAATAGTCACAAATGCCAAAAGAGGATACATCCAAGGTTTACTCCCCTAATTCTTTCATGAGACACTGCTGCTATTGTGACTGATGGATTACAGTGTTATTCTGTGTAATTTCTCCTGAGTAGACACTCTATGACCGCAGCTCATTACCCATTCAGATTGTAGCCCCTCAGCCAGTCAAGTCAGCCATTAAAGCTCCCGCACTCTTGTCACTTCACATTCCAAATCCAAATTTCAATTTAAAGATTTGGGACCATCAAATATTCAAACTGCAATTAGATGCATGAGTTGGTGCACATTTTGAGACATTTTCAAGTTTGTGCAAGATCAGAATTTCCCAGTGCATCTCGTACCACAAATACAAATATCTCTTCGCTGACTAAAAATAGGTTGTCACGGCAACATAGCTAGCTGTAAGTATTGTTGCTGCAGGCTTTGGTGGCTGGCATGTTATAGCTGGAAACACACAACGGGGCACACCTATTCTATTCCATCATTTGTGGTGATTGTTGAGTGCTAGCAGCGTGATGGAAATATTGTGTGGAGTGTGGAAATCAAGGCCTGGAGAAAGAACATCAAAGTCTTAAAGCGCTTTTGTGTGTTACTGTGCTGTAATTATGGCACAATCTCTCTCTCAATTTGTCTTTCTCCCCTTCTTGCTTTCAGCTATAGACTTATTGTACGGCGGAATATATTGTTTTGTGTGTCAAGACTACATATACGACAAAGATATGGAGCAGATTGCCAAAGAGGAGCAGAGGAAAGCCTGGAAATTGCAAGGTATAGTCAGCACAGTGTTTTCTCCCACCAAAGCTTGTGTTTAGCGAGGGCCACATTGAATATTATGAGAATGAATTTGTTATAGGAAAAACTAAAATCATTAAGTCATAATTTTAATGAGTGAATGTCAAAATCCCCGAAAAAACTAATGTCAAATAATAACATTTGAAATATTATGCATCCATCCATCCATTTTCTACCGCTTGTCCCTTTCGGGGTCGAGGAGGGTGCTGGACTCTATCTCCGCTGCATTCGGGCGGAAGGCGGCGTACACCCTGGACATGTCGCCCACTCACCGCAGGGCCAACACAGCTAGACAGACAACATTCACACTCACATTGAAAAAGTATAATGTAATCAAAATAATCATAATATAATGTAATCATAATATATAAAAAAGCAAGCAGATCTTATGATTATATTTTTGTATTACACTAGTCACATTTTGACTAAAATGGTCCTTTCTTTTATATATTATAGTTTTACATCATTATTTCAACATTATACTTTCTTGTAAAACAGTGAGTTTAGTATTCTGTTGATGTTTTTCTTGTAATAGTTATACTTTGTTAATACATTGTGCAATCACATAACATAATGACTTAATTGGGCTATTTGGACTCATTTAATGACTTAATTGTTGAAACATTTTTAATGTCAAATTTCACTATTTTGGTACTATTTCAACTAAGATTGTGACTTTTTTCTTGTCAATTTATTATTTTGTCATTATAATAATTTTCTTACAGTAGTTCAACACTTTTTCAATAAACATTTTTTCCTATATAATTTACTTTAATCTCATTTCAAAATAGTTCTTTCAGGATTTACTTTTGTGATGGTTTTATTTTTTGTAAAGAAAAGTATTTCATTTTAAGAATTTGTTTTTCAACAGTCTTATGAACTCATGATTTCAGTTTGTTGCATTTGACATTTGACACAAACTGCCTTCCAGCTCATTTTTTATTTGTATTTTCTCCATTTGTGTCCTAAGGCATAGGTGAGAAATACACAACATGGGAGCCCACGAAGCGAGAGCTGGAATTATTACGGCACAATCCAAAGCGGAGGAAAATCACTACGAACTGTACAATAGGTGGGCCGTGTTCACTTTGAATGTCCCTAAATGCTGCTTGTGACCATTCTTCAACGATTTAAGCCTACAGTGCCATTGTGTTCATGTGCGTGCTCACCGAGACCAGTTTAAACAACACTTGCTGAGCAAACCTCGCTCAGTTGGACTTGACCCAAAACCTTGCTGTGTCTCACCTGCTCTATTGACCATGCCTGGAAGACTGCAGCTCGCTAAATGAATCCATTCACAGCTTTGGCATCTCTACACCAGGATTCCCACAGTTCGGCTGGCGGAGACTTGCTTCAACACTTATGTATTTCCTTACATTACACAAAAAGACCAATCCCTCCCATTTGTAGCAGCTCAACCATCCCCAAAACACTACATTAGCATGCGTTGGCTACATGTCAAATAATTTAAATTGTCTGCATTATATGGATACTTAACTGTACATTTTCTTCTCACATTTTTTAAATATTTGGCAGTGTGTAAACAAACATTGAACCACTCTAGATTCTAGTGAACATGTGCAGATATTTTACATAAATAAGCTACACAAACATCATAAATGTAGTTTTTCCCACTACAATCTGCCATCCTTAGCCATATTGGAGTGCACATTGCAAAAGTGCTTCTGCTATTTACTTCATAAAGCAAATCATCAGCAATCAATTCAGCATAAATCATTTAAACCAGACATACCGTTAAAAGTAGGATGCTTTAGGGTAGGTTATTTTGGGACCTTTTTTTTTTTTTTTACAATGGAAATGCTTAAAAATGTGCACCAAAGCTTTTTTGTTGGTTGCGGATTAAAACAACCTCCTTTGTTGTAATAGACCAGGGGTCGGCAACCCGCGGCTCTGGAGCCGCATGCGGCTCTTTAGCGCCGCCTTAGTGGCTCTCTGGAGCTTTTTCAAAAATATATGAAAAATGGAAATGATGTGGGGAAAAAAACATTTTTTGTTTTAATTTGGTTTCTGCAGGAGGACAAACATTACACAAACCTCCCTAATTGCTATAAAGCACACTGTTTATATTAAACATGCTTCACTGATTCGAGTATTTGACGAGCGCCGTTTTGTCCTATTAATTTTGGCGGTCCTTGAACTCACCTTAGTTTGTTTACATGCATAACTTTCTCCGACTTTCTAGGACGTGATTTATGACACATCTTTTTCTGTCTCATTTTGTCCACCAAACTTATAACGTTGTGCATGAATGCACATAGGTGAGTTTTGTTGATGTTATTGACTTATGTGGAGTGCTAATCAGACATATTTGGTCACTGCATGACTGCAAGCTAATCGATGCTAACATGCTATTTAGTAGGGCTGTGAATCTTTGGGTGTCCCACGATTCGATTCAATATCGATTCTTGGGGTCACGATTCGATAATATATCGATTTTTTTCGATTCGATTCTCGATTCAAAAACGATATTTTTCCGACTCAAAACGATTCTGTATTCATTCAATACATAGGATTTCAGCAGGATCTACCCCAGTCTGCTGACATGCTAGCAGAGTAGTAGATTTTTAAAAAATAGCTTTCATAATTGTAAAGGACAACGTTTTATCAACTGATTGCAATAATGTAAATTTTTTTTAACTACTTATTTTATCTTTGTGAAAACATTGGACACAGTGTGTTGTCAAGCTTATCAGATGTGATGCAAGTGTAAGCCACTGTGACACTATTGTTCTTTTTTTTTTTATAAATGTCTAATGATATTATCAATGAGGGAGTTTTAATCACTGCTATGCTGACATTATAACTAATATTGATACTGTTGTTGATAATATTCATTTTTGTTTCACTACTTTTGGTTTGTTTTGTGTCGTGTTTGTGTCTCCTCAATTGCTCTGTTTATTGCAGTTCTGAATGTTGCTGGGTCAGGTTTGGTTTTGGAATTGGATTGCATTGTTATGGTATTGCTGTGTATTGTTTTGTTGGATTGATAAAAAAAAATAAATATATATATATATATATATATATATATATATATATATATATGTATTTTTAAAAAAAATCGATTTCTTAAAAATGAGAATCGATTCTGAATCGCACAACGCATTCGATTCGATTCGCATTCGAATCGATTTTTTCCAACACCCCTACTATTTAGGCTAGCTATATGTACATATTGCATCATTTTGCCTCATTTGTGCTCATTTAGTTTCCTTTAAGTCCTCTTAATTCAATTTATATCTCATGACACTATCTGTATGTAATATGGCTTTTAATTCTTTGCAGCTCCACACAGATTTGTTTTATATTTTTGGTCCAATATGGCTCAACATTTTGGGTTGCCGACCCCTGTAGTAGACCTATGGAATTGTTTTCACCTTTTGATCTTCACGTCCTTGCTTCATCTTCTCTTGTGCCCCCGCAGGTTTACGAGGGTTAATAAATCTGGGCAACACATGTTTCATGAACTGTATCGTCCAGGCCCTCACGCACACACCGCTCCTGCGAGACTTCTTCCTCTCCGACAGGCACAAGTGCGAGATGCAATCCAACTCCTGTCTGGTGTGCGAGATGTCGCAGCTCTTTCAGGAGGTACGACAAATGTGCGCAGTGCCATCATAAAATACGAACGTCGCCCTGCGCATGAAGCTGAACAAATTCTCTATTTATGCTGACAAATTATGCAACACGCACATGCCAAAGTTTTGCATTTTTACTATGCCATAAGTCATGGACTCTGCTGGTTATGTAATCACCGCTCCTACCCTGCCTCGTTTATTTTTTCCCTCTTACACCCTCTCACTTTCTCGTATATGTAGGCTCACAGGTGGCAAGTGGCGCGAAAATGATTTGAGTCATCTTACCCCCCCCCCCCCCAAAAAACTCCACCCTCCCTACGCTCCTCCACAACTCACACTTACACATCCCTGCCTTTTCTCACTTGGCTGACCCATAATCGCTCTCCTCCATCATCTCCGAGGGTGGCAGACCCTGATTGACTATTGAACTGCACCTATGACACACATTACAGGCTTATTCACACCTTTAAGACAGACACAAAACTTTTTTCTGCACTTCACACGTCTTTCCGAGGACTTTTCGCGACACTTACCCTGTCCTTAATTCCCCCGTTAACCTCTTAACAGAACAGCATATTGTCAAATCAGAAGCAGTCTTCTGGGTGCCAATGCAATCTTTAAAACTGCAACGCTGGTTCACCTCACCGAACTTCCCCCTAATCCTCAGCCTCTTATTAAAAGAGGCTGTTATATTTAAGATACTGTTTTTTCCCTCTAACCTCACAGTTCGGTGTGTGTGGTATCTGATTAGAGACATCAGCGGTATTTATGTCTTGTGCTTGGAACGTTGACTTTTGTTCTTGTGTACCTTGACCGTGACCTGGATTGTGACTCGCCCAGATTGCCATGGCAATGGAAAGCCCCGGTCATGCTTTGAAGGATGATGCTGCTCACTTCCACTACTCCTATTTTCCAACCGCAATGCTAATTTATTTGGCCAATATAGTGGAACACAAAGGCAATCATATAGCCGCACACTTGCCTCACCACAGCTCATCTTGCCATTGTCACTTGCCATTAGAGCTGCAACTAACGACTATTTTGATCGTCGACTGGTCATCAACTAGTCGGATTATAAAACGTACACATATTGAGTAGCTCTAATTTAGTCGTAACATTTTTTATTTAGTTTGAGATACACTATATTGCCAAAAGTATTTGGCCACCTGCCTTAACTCGCATATGAACTTGAAGTGCCATCCCATTCCTAACCCATAGGGTTCAACATGATGTCGGTCCACCTTTTACATTCGAAGCATTCAAAGTTCCTTTCACTGGAACTAAGGGGCCAAGCCCAACTCCTGAAAAACAACCCCACACCATAATTCCTCCTCCACCAAATTACACACTCGGCACAATGCAGTCCGAAATGTACCGTTCTCCTAGTAAACTTCCAAACCCAGACTCGTCCATCAGATTGCCAGATGGAAAAGTGTGATTCATCACTCCAGAGAACGCGTCTCCACTGCTCTGGAGTCCAGTGGCGACGTGCTTTACACCACTGCATCCGACTTTGTGATGTAAGACTTAGATGCAGCTGTTCGGCCATGGAAACCCATGTCATAAAGCTCTCTGCGTACTGTACGTGGGCTAGTTTGAAGATCACGTGAAGTTTGGAGCTCTGTAGCAACTGAATGTGCAGAAAGTCGGTGACCTCTTTGCACTATGCGTTTCAGCATCTGCTGACCCCTCTCGGTCAGTTTATGTGGCCTACCACTTGGTGGCTGTGTTGCTGTTGTTCCCAAACTCTTCCATGTTCTTATACTAAAGCCAACATTTGATTTTGGAATATTTAGGAGTGAGGAAATTTCAGGACTGGATTTGTTGCACAGGTGGCAACCTATGACAGTTTCACACTGGACACCACTGATCTCCTGAGTGCGGCCCATTTTTTCACAAATGTTTGAAGAAACAGTCTCAATGCCTAAGTGCTTGATTTTATACACTTGTGGCCGTGCCAAGTAAATAGGACACCTGATGCTGATCATTTGGATGGGTGGCCAAATACTTTGGGCAATATAGTGTATTTTAGGGCAAGTGCTTTCTGAAAACAAAGATAACTAATTTGTTCAAAAATATTTATTTATACTATAACTACGCTTCTCCTTAGGCTAATAAAAAATTGTAGTAACTATTAAACCTTTGTCCATTTAAAGGTAAGGACAGGAAAAGCGCAAAATAAAAAATGTTTTTTCATGTAAAAAAGGACAGTTTATGAACAGCAATAACAACAAACAAAACTAACTTGCTCAAAAAGCAATGAGCATTTTGTGATTATGTGTTAAAAAAAGCAGCACACTGATATATTATCAATTATTAACTCTTGGCATTTTTAGCACTCCAATAGACTCAATGCATATAATTGTGTAATTGATTCAATAATTGCATCATTGATCAATTCTTAACATTTTAGCTATCTAATATATTGTATGTTAAATCTTATAATACCAGCGCAGTGGTGCCTATAATTAGTGTGTATGTACTCCTTTGTGCTATTGTTTGTGCCCTCCTTCCTCGCTTTGCAATTTGACGCTGCTTTAAAAAGTACTTCAATTAATTTATTTTTTATTTATTTATTTCGGCAATCTTCACATAAAACAAAGAACAACAACAAAAAAAAGGAAAAAAAAACACTCATTTGAGCAATGATTGAGCCGAAAGGGTGTAGGTTGAAGCAACGCTTATATAAACCTACCCCATCACAACAAGAACAAGGTTCAAAATATATAAAATCTAAAACATGCTTCACTTATATTACTTTTTTTTTAAACAATATATAAGCAACATATATGTAGCACACGTCTCATATACACAGTTTAACATTTAAATCAAACATATACATGTGTACACTTATATATATATATATATATATATATATATATATATATATATATAGACAATTTATTTAAATTCCATATAAAGTGGTAATATATACATTTTAATATAACCTATATGTATAATTATGAAATCATAAATTGTATTTATATACATATTATATATTGTCTTTCTAAAACAATTTTTGCTCTTCTTTCTTATATTTACTAATGATAAATGATTTAAAAAGCTTTTTAAACTGGTTTATGTTGGTGCTGTGTTTTATTTCATCCTTTAAACAGTTCCATATTTTAACCCCTGCTATTGTTATACTCATTCGTTTCTGCGTTGTTCTACAATATTGGATCTTAAAAAGTAGTTCTCCTCTTAAATTATAATTCCCTTCTCTCTGTAAAAATCTTCTCTGTAACCCTGTTGGAAGTAAATCTTTACTTGCTTTATAAATCATTTGGGCAGTCTTGAGTTGGATGAGATCTGGTAGTTGTAAATCAAATGTTTTTATAAATAATCCATTAGTGTGTTCTCGGGGTCCTGTGTTATGTATCAGTCTGATGGCCCTTTTTTGCATTATGAATAGTGGTTGGATGTTCGTCCTGTATGTATTTCCCCAGACTTCTAGTCAGTAACTCAAATATGGTAAAACAAGTGTACAATAAAGAGTGTGTAATGTTTTTTTATTAAGAATGTGCCTTGTTTTACCCAGGACAGCAATACTTCTCGCCAATTTCCCTTTGATGTATGTAATGTGTGACTTCCAGCAGATCACGTGGTCCAAGATCACACCCAAAAATTAGATTTTGTTTACTCTTTCTATACTAACATTGTCTATATATAATTTTACATCTATATAATTTCTCTTATATCCAAATAACAAAGTTAGTTTTATTTAGGTTTAATGATAATTCATTAGCATCAAACCATTTTTTTAGTTTACACATCTCCATGGTGACGGTCCTCAGGAGCTGCTGCAAGTCCACATCAGAACAGAGTACATTGGTGTCATCCGCAAATAACACATATTTAAGGTTTTCAGTTACTTTACAAATATAATTTATATACATGATGAACATCTTGGGCCCTAAGACTGACCCCTGTGGTACCCCACATTTAATATTTAACCAACATGATTTTTTTTGTGATATCTGTACAAACTGCTTTCTATCAGACAAATAACTTTTTATCCATTCCAGAACAATACCCCTAAAACCATATTTTTCCATTTTTCTAATAAGAATACTATGGTCTACTGTATCAAAAGCCTTCTTAAGATCTAAGAATACTCCTATTGTATATTTATTTTTATCAATACTATCAGTTATTTCTTCAATTAAATCTCTTAATGCTTGTGCTGTTGATCGATTATTCCTGAAACCATACTGCCTATCTGTTAATAATTCATTTTTTTTCTACAAAGCCATCGAATCTATTTATAAATATTTTTTGTAATATTTTGGAGAACTGTGGTAATATTGAGATTGGTCTGTAGTTTGTGAATAAGTGTCCGTCTCCCGCTTTGTGAATAGGAACAACTTTTGCAATTTTCATTAGTTGAGGAAATACTCCCATTTCAAATGAAAGGTTAAATAGATACGCTAATGGAGCACTAATTCCATCTATCACATACTTTAAAGTTTGCATGTCTATATCATCCACATCTTTGCTTGTTTTGTTCTTAAAACTTTTGACTATGTCCCTGATTTCTCTTTCTACTACTGGTTTTCAAAACATTGTTTTAGGGTTTGGGTTGCTATAATCTGCTGCATCTATTTTTGTCCCTTCTACCTTTATCTCTTCTGCTAGTTTCGGTCCAATATTTATAAAATAATCATTAAATGTATTTACTATCACCTCCTTATCCTTAATCATGTTGTTATTTTCCATAAATTTAGACAAAGTTTAGCTAGCGGACTTCAGCTAAAATGATGGGTAAATCTATTTTTCACACTACTTCGTCTCATACTTGTTAACTAGCTGACAAGGTACAAGTTAACAATCTTACAGAGTTGAGACCACATGCTGCAGATGTCCAACATTCCTCCGCTTCTAATGCTCTCGTACCGCAGATAAAGTATCATAAAAACAAGAAATGCTTTGGAAAATGAGCAATGTATTAATATATTTTTGGCGGGGTTGACTCGGGTTCTCCGGAAAATACACGAGTGACGACATCACCACTCTCTCAACAAATGTATTTGTCGGCGATACATTTTATTTTCGACAATGTCAACGAATAGTTGCACCCCTTTTTCCATTGGCAAAACAAGCACCTATAATATCAGCAGGGCTGGGCGATATATCAAATTTGGAAGATGTATCGATATATTTTTAAACAATATATGAATTCAGAAAATATCGTAATATTGATATAATTTATTTCACGTTGAAATGACCAAACATTGCTTATTTGTTGTGTTTCTTGTTCTCCCACTCCCTCTCAACTCCATGGGTCCTTCCTCCTTCCAAGACGTGCTTGCACGTATAAGAACATCCATGATTGGTTGGTTGTTTACTATGATGAGTCACGATTGGTTAAGATTAGAGCAAAACATTACGGACAGGCCAAGCAGAGGCATCGAACCAGGATATACTTTTTCGTCCATATCCCCCAGTCTTAACTATCGGGAACTGTTTCTAATACTTGGCATTGGCAATCAATGCTAACATTGGCCTTCTCTGCAACGCTGTTTTGCGTTGCCTACAGCCTCCTCCATGAAATTCACCCTCATTATTCCATTGTTGTTGTTTGTCAATCACATTTCTTTTTCCCTCAGTTCTACTCGGGCCACCGATCGCCTCACATTCCCTTCCGGCTGTTGCACCTGGTGTGGACGCACGCCCGCCACCTTGCAGGCTACGAGCAGCAGGACGCCCACGAGTTTCTCATTGCGGCGTTGGATGTTCTCCACAGGCACTGCAAGGGGGACAGTATAAGTAAGCTTGACTTCCAGACTGAATACATTGTGTTAATGGATCAGGTTATTATGAGTGGGTTTAACTTGGATGCACTAGAGACTGATGGGGAGTAGCAAGTACTGGAGCCTAAGGGATTGGATCTCCATACTTGAACATGGAATAGAATAAATCTTTGCCCACCAAGGTGAAAAATTGTCTTTGGAGAGTAGACAAAATGTAGGAGGGAGAAAATGTCTTACACAAAACATATTAGACCCTAAGAACAAATGTTTGGTAAAATAGGAATACAAGTAAACATAAGATCACGTACATGAACAAAAAAGGATGTAAGTGCTTTGTAAAGATACATAAAAGGCCTACTGAAATGAGATTTTCTGATTTAAACGGGGATAGTAGGTCCATTCTATGTGTCATACTTGATCATTTTGCGATATTGCCATATTTTTGCTGAAAGGATTTAGTAGAGAACATCGACAATAAAGTTTGCAACTTTTGGTCGCGGAAAAAAATGGCCTGCCTTTACCGGAAGTAGCAGACGATGATGTCACCGGTTTGAGGGCTCCTCACATTGTTTATAATGGGAGCCTCCAGCAGCAAGAGCTATTCGGACAGAGAAAACGACAATTTCCCCATTAATTTGAGCGAGGATGAAAGATTCGTGGATGAGGATTTGATAGCGAAGGACTAGAAAAATAAATAAATAAATAAATAAAGTAAAAAATAAAAAAAGGCGATTGCATTGGGAGTGTTTCAGATGTTTTAGACACATTTACTAGGATAATTCTGGGAAATCCCTTATCTTTCTATTGTGTTGCTAGTGTTTTAGTGTGTTAAATAGTACCTGATAGTCGGACGAGTGTGTCCACGAGTGTGTTGACGCCAGTCTCTTGAGGGAAGTAACAGCAGCTGCATGGACGGCGCAAGGTCCGCAGATCTCCGGTAAGAGGCGACTTTTTACCACAATTTTCTCACCGAAACCTGCCAGTTGACAAGTGGTCGGAACCCATGTTCGCTTGACCGCTCTGATCCATAGTAAAGCTTCACCTCCGGGAATTTTAAACAAGGAAACACTGTGTGTTTGTGTGGCTAAAGGCTAAAGCTTCCCACCTCCAACTTTCTACTTTGACTTCTCAATCATTAATTGTACAAATTGCATAAGATTCAGCAACACAGATGTCCAGAATACTGTGTAATTGTGCGATGAAAAGAGACGACTTTTACCCGCAAGTGGTGCTGCGCTAATATGTCCCCTCCAACCCGAGACATCACGCGCATGCATCAATATTCCGCGACGTTTTCAACAGGAAACTCCGCGGGAAATTTAAAATTGTAATTTAGTAAACTAAACCGGCCGTATTGGCATGTGTTGCAATGTTAATATTTCATCATTGATTTATAAACTATTAGACTGCATGGTCGGTAGTCGTGGGTTTCAGTAGGCCTTTAAGACTTTTTGAAAAACACCTGGTTCATTTTGTCAAATAACTAACTTGCATAGACAACATTAACGATATACTGTACTGTATGTGGGGCATATAATACCTCAATTCAATGAAGTACCTTGTGTCTTACAGTCTACAAAAAAAATCAAAATACAGGTTTCTTAATGCCAGGTCAAAACATTGGTATTAACAGATGTGGCTGTAGGCAACCTCCTAAAGTAGTTTTCTTTAATGAACTCTCACAGCATCACAGTATCTGCATAGTATTCAGCATCCGGCACCTTAATCTACATCTGCATGCACTTTAGATAGTTGCCGCTGCTGACACTCATGCATTTTATATTCACCGTACTGTTGTTTACAATAAACTTATAGCGGTATTAATGCTGGCTCAGAAGTTTTCTCCTTATTGCTTAAAGTTAAAGTTAAATTATCACTGATAGTCACACACACACACTAGTTGTGGTGAAATTACTCTCTGCATTTGACCTATCCCCTTGTTCCACCCCCTGGGAGTTGAGGGGAGCAGTGAGTAGCAGCGGTAGCCGTACTCGGGAATCATTTTGATGATTTAACCCCCAATTCCAACCCTTGATGCTGAGGGCCAAGCTGGGAGGTAATGGGTCTCATTTTTATAGTCTTTGGTATGACTCGCCTGGGGTTTGAACTCACGGCCTACCGACCTCAGGGCGGACACTCTAACCACAAGGCCACTGAGCAGGTTATTCTGCACTTGTTTTTAAAGGCCTACTGAAATGAGATTTTCTTATTTAAATGGGAATAGCAGGTCCATTCTATGTGTCATACTTGATCATTTCGCGATATTATATTGCCATATTTTTGCTGAAAGGATTTAATAGAGAACATCGACGAAAAAGTTCACAACTTTTAGTCGCTAATAGAAAAGCCCTGCCTTTACCGTAAGTATGTTCGCGTGACGTCACGAGTTGCAGGGCTCCACACATATTCACATTGTTTTTAATGGGAGCCACCAGCAGTAAGAGCAATTCGGACCGAGAAAGTGACAATTTCCCCATTAATTTAAACGAGGATGAAATATTCCTGAATTAGGATATTGATAGTGAAGGACTAGAGAAAAAAAAAAGCGACGGCTCCGGGCGGCGGCAGTGTGACCGTTTCAGATGTAATTAGACACATTTACTAAGATAATTCTGGAAGATCCCTTATCTGCTTATAGTTTTAATAGTGTTTTAGTGAGATTTTAAAGATTGCAAAGACATACCTCGAGGTCGGATGGCTGCGTTGAACACAGTGTCTCAGAGAGAAGCCGAGGAGCCAAGCTCCCAGCTGCCTTTTTAAACAGCTACTGCAGGACGACAAATAATCCACTGATGTCTCCGGTAAGATATATATCACAATTTCCCCATGCAAAAACATGCTGGTTGACGTGGAGAAATCATGTTCGCTTGAGTGCTCTGCTTCACAACAAACAAAGAAACACCGGCTGTGTCTCTCGGTGCTAAAGACAGCTGCAATCCACCAACAGCATTGTTCTTTATAGTCTCCATTTTTAAATGAACAAATTGCAAAAGATTCAGCAACAAAGATGTCCAAAATACTGTGTAATAATGCGATTAAAGCAGACGACTTTTAGCCGCGAGTGGTGCAGCGCTAATATTTCCTGACAGTCCGTGATGTCACGTGTACGCATCATCATTCCGCTACGTTTTCAACAAGAAACTGTTAATATTTCATCATTGATATATAAACTATCAGACTGCGTGGTCGGTAGTAGTGGGTTTCAGTAGGCCTTTAAATGACATGGTCAAAAAGAGCCATATTTTTCCTTCTAGTTTCTCATGCACTCCAAATGATTACTTAAGTTAAAAAAAAGGTATTTATAATTTCGGAAATAACAGCATTTAATAATGTTTACATTGAAGTATACGGTATAGCCAAAAGATACAGCTAAATTTAGCTTGTGTGGTTTCTTAGTGTGCTACAATTGTTGTGTGACTTCTGTATCCTAGTGAAGTCAGGAGGACATGTTTGCTGTCCCCACATAGCACACCAAAAGAGCCTGATAATGTTGTGTGCCAAGGTGACGGTGTAAGGAATGTCAATTGGCTTGGGCTGACTCACCCGCAGTCCATTTAGTAAGGCATGCAGCCATTGGCCAGCTATAGTTCAATCAGAAGGCCACATTCAAGACTTTGCTGCAGGCTATCAGGACAACGAGAAAGAGGCGCTTCGGAGGGTGTTTGGGTTATCTGAGCGTGCACGTACATTTATACCCCGTGTTCACTGTGCTCCGCAGGAGACAACGACAACGGGAAGAAGGCCAATAATCCAAACCACTGTAACTGCATCATCGACCAAATCTTCACCGGGGGGCTACAGTCGGACGTCACCTGTCAGGTTTGCCAGTAAGTTTGAAGCAGCAAGGAGATACCAGCACTCCCATCACAACACACCAAACGCTTATTGATTTATTCCCACACAACCCTTCACCAGCTGCCCTTCGTCCTTTCCCTGTATATGTGAAGGCCCGGTCCCTACAGACTTGGCTCAAGTGTGGTGGTGGTGATGATGATGGGGGGTTGTCTAGACAGCAGCTCTACTCAAGCGTTGGTTGCCTCCCCCAGAGCGGCGCTGTCACATTAACACCAACACGCTGCACTGAACTGCAAAAGCACCTCCACCAGCTAAACCGCACCCAACTCACTCTGAACTGCTGATGTGGAGCAGTTTTACGGTATTCCCCGCACCGTTATCGTTATAAAGTCCCATCAGACACACTTAAGTCGTATTAGAGTGAATCATTTGAATGCTAGAATTTAAAATAGGCTACTTGTGGTGATTTTCTACATGAATAGTGCCATTGCAGTGCCTTGTTATGCATGTTTACTTCAACGGCCATCTGCTGGTTTGTTTTGGTATTACAGTACCATGACTCATCTAAATATTTAACAGCCTTCGTGTGCATTACTAAAACCCCCTTGCATGCAATGTACAGGTAGTCTCGAAATATGACACTGACTATACATAATGTTGGCCTTATAGATCACCACAATACCTACAAAAAGTGTTGACGTTGAATATGAAGTTTATCAAAGTATACACGTACTTCAAGAGCTTTGATTTGTTTGGAAAAGGCATGCCTATAACAACCATAATCTGTCACTTAAATTGGGGAATAAAATTTAAGTTAAAGTACCAATGATTGTCACACACACTAGGTGTGATGAAATTAACCTCTGTTTTGGCCCGTCCCCTTGTCAACCCCCTGGGAGGTGAGGAGAGCAGTGAGCAGCAGCGGTGGCCGCGCCCGAAAATAAATTTGGTGATTTAACCCACAATTCCAACCCTTGATGCAAAGCAGGGCAGTAATGGGTCCCATTTTTATAGTCTTTGGTGTGACTCAACCTACCGATCTCAAGGCGGACACTCTAACCACAAGGCCACTGAGCAGAATATTTAATGTCATTGCCTTCAAAAACACTCAAGTTATTTTATCCAAATTAGGGATGTGGCGATCCATATAATTTTCTTGAAAAAGTATGCGATCCATTGCCGATTAACACCTTTCAATGCCGATCTTCTCTGGCTAGTATTGTAGTTATTTTTAGTACCCCTGGGGGGTGAGGGGAGCAGTGAGCAGCAGCGGTGGCCGCGCCCTGGAATCATTCTGGTGATTTAACCCCCAATTCCAACCTTTGATGCTGAGTGCCAAGCAGGGAGGTAATGGGTCCCATTTTTATAGTCTTTGGTGTGACTCAACCTACCGATCTCAAGGCGAACACTCTAACCACAAGGCCACTGAGCAGAATATTTAATGTCATTGCCTTCAAAAACACTCAACTTATTTTATCCAAATTAGGGATGTGGCGATCCATATAATTTTCTTGAAAAAGTATGCGATCCATTGCCGATTAACACCTTTCAATGCCGATCTTCTCTGGCTAGTATTGTAGTTATTTTTAGTACCTCGGCTGAGAAGCAAGCAGAAAATTGTGTAATTACATACACTGTGTTAAGCCGTTCCGCTAAATTAAAAATGATAACCTCAATTGCGGCAAATAAACTGCATTTCCTAAAATCTTAAGTATCATTATCAGTTATTAGGATGAGACTAAACATGTTGCACACTGTCAGCAAGCAGGAGAAGGCATTTTAATAGCTGAGCTAGCCGCTAAACTAGCTAGAAAAAAAACTGAAAAAATAAGAAGTGTAGAATAGAATGGAATAGAAAGTACTTTATTGATCCCTGCGGGAAATTCAGCACCACAGTTCGCTCACAATAGACGATAATAATAATAAATAATAAAATATATTATATAAATATAATATATGAATAATATAAATATATTGTACATATATTCTACATTTTAAGTGCAGTCAAGAAGGAACATATGCATTATACAGTCTGATGGCTGTCAGTATGAAGGACCTCCTGTATCGTTCCGTGTTACATTTTGGGAGTCTGAGCCTTCCACTGAACGTGCTCATTCTCTCTGCAAGGTCCGAGTGTAGTGGGTGGGAGGTGTTGTCCATAATGGTTAGATTTAACGGTGTTACAGTAGAAACTAAGCAACCATTAACATAAACTAATAATTAGATCACTAAGACTCTAGAAAAAGGATAATATTGCAACAACTGTTGGTGTGTTTGCATTGTTGCAGTCAGCAGTAAGCGGGTGGAACCATCCATAAATTAAATAGGTAATATCAGTGTATGTCCGATGCTCGAGTGATTCCATCCATCTATCTATTCAGCAGTTTTCTACGGCTTGCTCCTTTTGGGGTCCCAGGAGTGCTGGATTTGTTGTTTCTGGTTTGTTATGGTCTCAAAGTCATTGTTTTTGTTGTTATTTACACATTCAGGGAGTAAGTCCTTGGATACAGAAGAACTCAGGGGAAAAATGGTTTCAATGAGTCACATAGTTTTGTAATTTATTTAGTTATTGTGTACGATTTACTTTGTTTTGCCCAAACAATTGTATGCAATAAAAGAGAATAAGGAATTAGTATACATTTTGTGCTGATACGGGTAAACTGTCAATAGTACTCACCATAAATACATTTAAAAAATAGCAGTTAATACATGTGATTGGTATCAGCCGATATACTTATGGATTATTGGAATCAGCATTGGCCTGTTTTTGTTTAGGCTACAAGCTGTTTGTGCTAGACCCCCAAACTGTCGCCTGTCACAGTCTGTTACTACGCCACTGTTTTGCAAATGGTATGGTAGAATATTAACATAAGATACCTATAAAGCCCCTTTAAAGGCCTACTGAAATGAGATTTTCTTATTTAAATGGGGATAGCAGGTCCATTCTATGAGTCATACTTGATCATTTTGCGATATTGCCATATTTTTGCTGAAAGGATTTAGTAGAGAACATCGACGATAAAGTTCGCAACTTTTGTGCTGATAAAAAAAGCCTTGCCTTTACCGGAAGTAGCAGACGATATGCGCGTGACGTCACTTGTTGTGGAGCTCCTCATTTCTGAACATTGTTTACAGTCATGGCCACCAGCAGCGAGAGCAATTCGGACCGAGAAAGCGACAATTTCCCCATTAATTTTAGCGAGGATGAAATATTTGTGGATGAGGAAAGTGAGAGTGAAGGAGTAGAAAAAAAATTAAATACAAAAAAAAGACTATACTGTGGGAGTGACTCAGATGTTATTAGACAAATTTACTAGGATAATTCTGGAAAATCCCTTATCTGCTTATTTTGTTACTAGTGTTTTAGTGAGATTATATGGTCGTACCTGTACAACCTGAAGGTCGGCCCCCGCACCTTTCTTCAGCACCAGTCGACAGGTGGTGGCGATGTCCATCTCTGCCCTTCGCAAGGGACCCTCTGCGAAAAACGATCTTTCAAAATGATCGCTGCATAATACACTGTACTTTGTGTGTGTGGTCCCATCCAACCGTGTTCGCTTGACTGCTCTGTTCCACAGTAAATCTTCACCGTCATCTTTCGGGAATGTAAACAATGAAACACCGGCTGTGTTTGTGTTGCTAAAGACGGCCGCAATACACCGCTTCCCACCTACAGCTTTCTTCTTTGACGTCTCCATTATTCATTGAACAAATTGCAAAAGAATCAGCAACACAGATGTCCATAATGCTGTTGAATCGTGCGATGAAAAGAGACAATTTATAGCTGGGAACGGTGCTGGAACAAAATGTCTTCTACAATGCGTGACGTCACACGCACGCGTCATCATACTGCGACGCTATAGCATGATACTTCCGCGCGAAATTTACAATTGCAATTTAGTAAACTAAACCGGCCGTATTGGCATGTGTTGCAATGTTAAGATTTCATCAATGATATATAAACTATCAGACTGCGTGGTCGGTAGTAGTGGGTTTCTGTGGGCCTTTAAAATGTAGCCTGCTCAAAAAAATAACACCAGGCTGTACTGTCATCATCTTCATCAGGTTTTGTTGTGCGCCGCAAAGCCTAGCACACGCCAAACCTCACGCCACTTCTCCACTGATGATCCTGAAGATACAAACACATGTGGCCCTCTTTTTCTGTCATCTCCAGTGGGGTTTCCACAACGATAGACCCCTTCTGGGACATCAGTTTGGACCTGCCCGGCTCATCGACACCTTTCTGGCCCCTCAGTCCTGGAGGGGATGGCGGTACTGTTAACGGAGAGAGCCACCTGTCGGGGTCCACGACACTCACAGACTGCCTGCGCAGGTACACTTTCATCTAAAGCAACAAACATTCACGCAGATGTAGGAGGAATTGTTTGTATTTTTGTTTGTCAAACAAAAGCAAGTTATTTATATGACATTCATTGCCTTCTCCTCTCACGGAAAACACCCGTGGTGCTGAAAAGCGTTAGCAGCCCCAAATATTCTCTCTTAATTGCTTGCCTACCTCCTATCACTCGTACCCACTCCACCTCTCACTCACGCTGTTGTCCTACTCCGGCGTCCTTCCTCTACTCTTGACGTCTTCTCTCCCCTCTTGCCGCAGCTCCTCACACACCCCTTAGCTGCTGCAGCATAGTCTATTAAAGCTACAGGGCTGGTCGACGCTGTTGCCGTGGTGATAGAGGCGTTGGCAACACCGGCGAAGCTGTGGCGAGGAGATGCACCAAAAAGAGCTGGATGCAAATGGAAGCCATTTGTAAGCCCCTCTTTGTGAACGTTTCCTGTTCTGCAGGTTTACGCGGCCTGAGCATCTCGGCAGCAGTGCCAAAATCAAGTGTGGCGGTTGCCATAGTTACCAGGAGTCCACCAAACAGCTGACTATGAAGAAGCTGCCTATTGTAGCATGTTTCCATCTCAAAGTGAGTTAGACATCATATTTATTTCCAGTAACTAGTGCATAAGTTTATAATTGGATCCATTTGTTGGTGCTTGGCTGATTTTAACCACTGGTAGAGCACTCCATCCTCTACCATGTTTTATTTATCATACAGTATCGAACGCTCATAATATATTTATGCTATTCAGAGGAGCAGACTGTCAAAAAGAAACTCATTGAAATAAATGCTGCTGCGTTATATTATCTTGTTATGAATTCACACATCTGTAACAGCCAAGCAGCAAAACACATTTAAAAACCTGCTGTGTTGTATAATCTATGTTGTAACCATTCTGCTTGTTGTTTTTTTTTTTTTACACCCCGTCCTCTTCCCCCTACTCTCCCTCATGCTTGCCATTTCCTCACCCCTTCCCCCCCTTTTCATCCTCCCCCATCTTCTGGCCGACTCCAGCGGTTCGAGCACTCTGCCAAACTGCGGAGGAAGATCACTACTTACGTTTCCTTTCCTCTGGAATTGGACATGACGCCCTTCATGGCATCCAGGTGGGACTCTTGTCACAGCCCAGAATATATATAAATATATCCAAAAAGTAAACAACCGCACTCTCTAAATAATAAATGCAGTACATTCACACTAAAACCCACATATACAATTTGCCTTTTTAATATAATAAAAGGCAATCCAAATATATTTACGTGTGTGTGCGTGCGTGTGTGTGCGTGCGTGCGTGTGTGTGTGTGTGTGTGTGTGTGTGTGTGTGTGTGTGTGTGTGTGTGTGTGTGTGTGTGTGTGTGTGTGTGTGTGTGTGTGTGTGTGTGTGTGTGTGTGTGTGTGTGTGTGTGTGTGTGTGTGTGTGTACCGTATATATACATATGTATGTATGTATAAGAGGTGGGAATTTTTTGGCACCTCTTGATACGGAGCTACGATTTGATTAACATTCATGCATATTTTATTGATGTATATTAATGGAGCTTATTTACTTTTTTTCCACAAAATACGTGTTTATCACTTGCAAGTTTAAAAAACCCCCAATTAATTTGGAAAAAAAACAGTTAAATTAACCGTCACATTTATTACATTAATAAATATGTACATGCATGTACGTATATATATATATATATATATATATATATATATATATATGCTATAAAATATGTATTATACACATATATACATACATATATGTATACGTTTGCTCAAGGGATAAAATCCCCTGACGAGCAGGGAAATATGCGAAACAGACCTGTAGGGATGATATACCCTCTTGTGTTTTTTCCTGACCTAACATATATTCTGTTTTACCCCGGTATTGAGTACTGTATAACGGATAAGCCACAGAAACCTTGACTATATACATATATGAATGTGTATATATATATATATATATATATATATATATATATATATATGTGTATATGTATGTATGTATGTATGTATGTATATATGTAGATATATTTATATATATGTCTATATATGTAAACATACTTGTATATGTGTGTATATATATATGTTTATGAGTATATATATATATATGTATATATGTCTATGATATATACAGGTATATGTTTATGATATATAAATATGTTTATATATGTTTATACAATGTATAAATATCTATTTATATATGTGTATATATATGTATATGTATAAATATGTATTTTTATATGTACGTATAGATGTATGTATGTGTGTGTGTGTGTATATATATATATATATATATATATATGCTATAAAATATGTGTGTACATACATATATATACACATATGTGTATATATATATATATATATATGTATATGTGTGTGTGTACATTTTTTTAGATAGTTACATTTGTATGTATTATTTTATAGCATTATTACAGCATTATAATCAGTCGTTAAAAGGTTTACCCGATTTGCCTCTTGTGGAAAAACAGTCTTCAGTAATGTGTACAATTCTACACCACTGTAATAATCAGTGTCAGTAGAGCATGCACCAGTGCAGCCCCACCCCTAAACGGATCATTCATTCATTTGTTTTGAGGCACATGAGAAGGTGTTTGCAGTAAGCACTATGCAATCACAGATGGGACGGTGCTGACATCTAGTGGACATTTTGCAGCGCTGTCGCAAGTTTTCACATACATGCGTCTTAAAGAAAATCTCTTGCCTCCTCCAGTAAAGAGAGCAGAATGAACGGGCAGTATCAACAGACGGTCGACGTGTTAAATAATGATAATAAGTGAGTATGAATCCGATTAAAAGATGTTCTGATATCTTTACCTGTGTTAAATAGTTTATTTTAAGAGACGCTTTTCCTTGTTGTTAGGTATTCCTTGTTTGCGGTGGTCAACCACCAAGGCACGTTAGAGAGTGGTCACTACACCAGCTTCATTCGCCAGCACAAGGACCAGTGGTTCAAATGTGACGACGCCATCATCACCAAGGCCAGCATTAAGGATGTTCTTGATAGTGAAGGGTAAGCAAGAACCATGCAAATAATACGAACTCAAAATATTGCTACCCCTACAAAGTTATTGCTATACTACGTACATTTAAGTGTTTGTTTATGATAAAGTACAAAACAGACCTAAACGTATTTAAAAAAAGATAATAATGAAAAAGTACTTTAATCCTGCGAAATCATCTGTATTGCATTTTAACCCAAAGATTGTGGTAGAATGATCTTGAACAATGTGGGTAGTCCACCCAAAAAATTAGCAGGCTGTCATGTGTCTGCTAAACAGGTGGCACAATAGCTATTAAACTCAAGCCTGTTTTAGCCAATTGGTTGCAAAATAAAACAATGAAATAACAGGGGTGAAATTGTGTTAAGTGATTGTAAAATATCACACTTGAATACGGTAATCCAATATTAATAACAGACATCAGTCAAAAAATCAGATGATATTGGCTTGCATCTGAAATATCAACGCTGGACAGCCAGTTAACATATAAATGTCCTGCAACAACCACACAAGTTTGATCATTTCTTGTATTTTAGTTAAGTTTTTCACAAAAGGTAAACATGTTAAGCTATAAGCTACTAGGTGCTAGAAGCTATACAACAGCTAAGCACACGATACCACGTAATAAGTGTCTTTAATTGAACAATGTTGTGGTCTAAAACTCAAAATTTGTCAATATAAACACATATTGTATCATTTTAATTGCATATTACTTACATATGTGTCCGCATCATTCAACTTAATTATTGTGACATCTAGGTTTCACCATAACACAAATTAAAACTTCAATTTAAAAGCATAAATCTGCCATAATGTATTTTCATACATTGTTATAGTAATTAGCGGAGCGATTTCACCTGATAAAACTTTTTCAACATTCTACAATACATAATTACAAAACTATGAACTTTTATGCCATAGGGTTAGTGTATTTAATGCCTACCCTGGCTGTCTGTTTGACTAGTTTCACTTGATCAAACATTTTTCTAACATTCCACACTACAAAATAATATTAATATGTACTATGATTCCTACTGACATTGTATCAGATTAATATCCGTATCAAATATCAGAACCGTATCGGAAGTAAATAAGTTGTATTGGCAAACCCCTAGTTGCAATCGTAAAACACTTTTTTCTGAACGTCATGTTTTGTGTAACCTGACGAAATGTGGTACAAGTGCTAAAATAATTTCAGCAATGTAAAATGTAAACACAAACAAATACAGTACCTTGAAATATACAAAAGCGAGTGATGACAAGTTTACTGGACCAAGGACTCTTTCTAGGGATGTCAAGTTTAATGCTGAAGAAATAGGAAAAACACAGTTAACACGTTTTAATCAAGTTCTGAATCATACGACCTCGCTAAAAATAAAAAACAAAATTAAAAAAACACATGTGGAGGAAACATACAAAACATAAGTGTTAGGTTGAATTTACATGGGGTACAATATGGAGTTGTTTGTTCCAATTATATGAATTACGGTCTATGTACCTTCCGTTCATTCTATTTCCAATTCTGAAATGCAAATAACTAAAATGAAATTTGGGCCGTTTTTCCATTTTTTTATTATGTATGGTAGATTTTAAAATAAACAAAAAAGGGTTGGTTTTTACTAAAATATTGACTAAATCTGGATTATGTGCTGTTTTTTCTTTTATGGATTTTAATTTTTCCAGATAAACACAAAAATAAAAAAATAAAAATGTTTACCCAAAATGCAAAAATGCGTGTTTATCTGTGTGATGACAAATTAAACCGGAAGCAGTATTTTTAGGTCTGTGTACATTCCATACATTGGATTTCAAATCAAAAAACTAATTTCGAACCATTTTTTCTATTTTCGTTTCTGAAACAAAAGTTGGACAACTACTTAATGAAACTTTTTAAAAACGACAATAGTACTCCTGCTGAACAAAGATGTTAGCGTTATGCTAAAAACATGCTAAACGCAAAAGGAAAAGCTAAAATACTGCTTCCGGTTCAATTTGTCATCACTTAAACACGCATTTTTGCGTTGTTGCTGAACCTATTTTCCGTTTTTTGTGTTTATCTGGAAAAATTAAAATCCATAAAAGGAAAACAGCACAAAATCCAATTTAATGGTAATATTTTAATGAAAATCAACCCTTTTTTCTTTGTTTTAAAATCTGCCGTATGTAATAAGAATTGAAAAACGGCCGTGCTTTTATCTTTTGATTTGCTTTTCAGAATTGGAAATGGAATGGACCATCTTTGTTCAGCAGGAGTCCTATTGTCGTTTTAAAGAAGTGTCATTCAATAGTTGTCCAACTTTTGTTTCAGGAATTGAAAATAAAAAAAATGGTCCGAAATTTGTTCTTCATTTAAAAATTTGAAATAGAATGAACGGAAGGTACACGGACCAAATACTTTTGACAGCCAAATAAATTGTTAATTAAAATGAAATATGATCCAAAATCATATTTAAGTTATTTATTAAAGGCCTACTGAAATAAGATTTTCTTATTTAAACGGGGATAGCAGGTCCATTCTACGTGTCATACTTGATCATTTCACGATATTGACATATTTTTGCTGAAAGGATTTGGTAGAGAACATCGACGATAAAGTTCGCAACTTTTGGTCGCTAATAAAAAAGCCTTGCCTTTACCGGAAGTAGTAGACGATGACGTCACCGGTGTGAGGGCTCCTCGCATCTTCACATTGTTTATAATCATAGCCTCCAGCAGCAAGAGTTACTCGGACCGAGAAAACGACAATTTCCCCATTAATTTGAGCGAGGATGAAAGAGTCGTGGATGATGATATTGATAGCGAAGGACTAGAAAAAAAAAAATAAAGTAAAAAAAAAAAGCGATTGCATTGGGACAGATTCAGATGTTTTTAGACACATTTACAAGGATAATTCTGGGAAATCCCTTATCTTTATATTGTGTTGCGAGTGTTTTAGTGAGATTAAATAGTACCTGATAGTCGGAGGGGTGTGTCCACGGGTGTCTTGACGCCAGTCTCTGAGGGAAGTCACGGCAGCTGCATGGACGGCCCAAGCTCCGCTGATCTCCGGTAAGAGGGGACTTTTTACCACAATTTTCTCACCGAAACCTGCCGGTTGACAAGTGGGCGGGATCCATGTTCGCTTGACCGCTCTGATCCATAGTAAAGCTTCACCTCCGGGAATTTTAAACAAGGAAACACTGTGTGTTTGTGTGGCTAAAGGCTAAAGCTTCCCACCTCCATCTTTCTACTTTGACTTCTCCATCATTAATTGAACAAATTGCAAAAGATTCAGCAACACAGATGTCCAGAATACTGTGTAATTGCGCGATGAAAAGAGACGACTTTTAGCCGTAAGTGGTCCTGAGCTAATATGTCCCCTCCAACCAATAACGTCACAAACGCGTCATCATTCCGCGACGTTTTCAACAGGAAACTCCGCGGGAAATTTAAAATTGTAATTTAGGAAACTAAACCGGCCGTATTGGCATGTGTTGCAATGTTAATATTTCATCATTGATATATAAACTATCAGACTGCGTGGTCGGTAGTAGTGGGTTTCAGTAGGCCTTTAATCAATAATATCATGATTTGTGTATTTATTTTTTGACTAATTGTATGTATTCCATGTCCTTTTTGTAAATATTTAACAATATTTTAAGTCATGGCACACTGAAAAAGCATCTTGTTTTAACGCTACGGATACTATGTCAAGATACTATCCTATTTATCGTACTTAACAATTTCTTGGGTATGTTTTTGGTAAGGTGATGTGTCCAGTCACCCGTCAAAGAGGCTGTGGGCGGGATCATTTCACTGATTGGTTGTTTGTGTTGACACGGACTCATCAATTTCAATCCAATGTTCCCCCCCCCCCCGACTGCAGGTATCTCTTATTCTACCATAAACAGTTCCTGGAGTACGAGTAGCTCCCCCCCCCCCACTACCTTGGTGACCACTGACAATGAAGAAGAACCACTGGGAGGGCGGGGGCAGGTAACAGTCGGACACACAAACAAACCTACCTGAACTATGTGACTGACTCGAATAGCTGTTGGAGGACACGCAAAAAAGGACATGAATAAAAACATACGGCATCATGCAACGTTTCAACAACAAAAAAAAATAAGCACTGAGCTACTTCTTGGCATCTACTTGACAAAACTGAATGAAGATGAGGACGACGGAAGAAACCCCCCCCCCCCCCCCCCACCCCCCGTCTCCTTTTTCCCGGCTTCCTGCTGCAGGGGGCGGAGTTTATGGGCACATCTGGGTTCTTAGTACAGTATTCTGACGCCCCGTCCCAATTCCCAATCACCCCCTCAAGTCCTTCTCCATGGTGCTCTCGTCTCAACCGACCAAGCATTTATCTTTGAAGGCCCTTAGTCGTCATTATGCATTATGGGAAAGCAAAAAAAAAAGAATAAAATCAATGTATTATGAACTTTGCAAGAGCATTTTCATGGAGTATCATATGGATGGATCTATTTTTTTGCATAAATGGGGCAGGAGCCAAGAGACGCTGCCTCGGCCTGTTGCTAAGGGAAGCGCTACCATGGAAACCAAACCCATTTTGGACCCATCATTTACTGTCTCCATTGTTTTAGTGTGGTTGATTGAGGGCAGGGATTATCTACCTTTTTTTTTTTTTTTTTTTTAGCACTCATGGACTTTTTGAGGTTTTGTTTACTACTTTTTAGTTATTTAAAAAAAATATATTTTCAGTACAGTCATGTACTGTTACTGGAAATTGTTTTTTTTTTTGGACGTATTATACTTTCATTCTTGTGGAATTGTTGGTATATAATGATGGTGCTGATTAAAAAGGAATCTCACCTTTTTTTGCTGTCAATAGACCTGTAAGGAAGGCGGGAGAGTGTCACGTGGGCATTCCGGGGGAAAGAATACATGGCCGCCATTGGCGGTCGCACAATCACGTGACCGTGTTGCTGTCTGTCTCCAATTGAAGGCGAGTTTGTGGGTAATTTCACCCGCCGGGTGGAAATGGGTCCCAGCAGGGCCATCGTGGCTAATGCTGCGTGGCGAGGCAGGTTCCTTTTGCACATACATGGGGCAGCGGGGCCACAGCCTGGCCCAGCTGGGTGATAAGGTCTCCATGGCAACCGCGTGCCAGGGAACACAAGGTGATGTCGCAGTGCAGTGCCATAAACGCGCCACTTGTGTTGCGAGGAACGAAACACTGGGTTGTAGTGACACCAAATGGCCACTTTCGGAATTGCAAGGGGGAAAAAAACGCTCTTTCATAGACAAATAATAATCCACTAAAATTGTATGTAAACAAAAAACAACACATTTTTTTCTTTTTAAAAATATTTTGATTTAACAATACATAACCAAGCAACTGACTTGTATATTATGCAGTTTATTTAACACATTTTCCAACAAACGTTGGGAAGCCAAATACAATGGGGAAAAAAAATATTTAGTCAGCCACCGATTGTGCAAGTCCTCCCACTTAAAATGATGACAGAGGTCTGTAATTTTCATCATAAGTACACTTCAACTGTGAGAGACAGAATGTGAAAAATAATCCAGGAATTCACATTGTAGGAATTTTTTATTTATTTGTAAATTATGGTGGACAATAAGTATTTGGTCAACCATTCAAAGGAGGTTTTGGCTCAAAATCTTACGATACATGGCCCCATTCATTCTTTCCTTAACACGGATCAATCGCCCTGTCCCCTTAGCAGAAAAATAGCCCCAAAGCATGATATTAACACCCCCATGCTTCACAGTAGGTCTGGTGTTCTTGGGATGCAACTCAGTATTCTTCTTCCTCCAAACACGACGAGTCGAGTTTATACCAAAAAGTTCTATTTTGTTTTCATCTGACCACATGACATTCTCCCAATCCTCTGCTGTATCATCCATGTATCCATTTTGGTATAAACTCAACTCGTTGTGTTTGGAGAAAGAAGAATACTGAGTTGCATCCCAAGAACACCACACCTACTGTGAAGCATGGGGGTGAAAACATCATGCTTTGGAGCTGTTTTTCTGCTAAGGGGACAAGACGATTGATCCGTGTTAAGGAAAGAATGAACGGGGCCATGTATCGTGAGATTTTCAGCCAAAACCTCCTTCCATCAGTGAGAGCTTTGAATGGTTAACCAAATACTTATTTTCCACCATAATTTACAAGTAAATTCTTTAAAATTCCTACAATGTGAATTGCTGGATTTTTTTTTCCACATTCCGTCTCTCACAGTTGAAGTGTAGCTATGATGAAAATTACAGACCTCTGTCATCATTTTAAGTGGGAGGACTTGCACAATCGCTGGCTGACTTAATATTTTTTTGCCCCACTGTAAATCACGCAATCTATTGGAACCATCAATATTCATTTAATTATCTGTGGGTGGGGTGTGACCTGAAAGGCGGCACAGGTTGTATTACCATACTTTAAAATGCACCACAATGGTACTACACTGTTGCCAGTTATTTCATTTAAAAAAAAAAAAAAGATTTAACAATACATACCAAAGCAAGTGACTTGTATTTTATGTAGTGAGATATAGTTTATTTAACACATTATTTTTTCCAACAAGCATAGGGAAGCACAATATATTTGCTCTTACAGTGCCTCCCCCCACCCAAACCACCCACCCTGCCATGGCATCTGTAAAGCTGACATTTATATATATATATATATATATATATTTTTTTTTTTAAAGGATGAAAATGTGACTTTCAGTGACTGACGGAGGTTGTATTTTTATTAGGACTGTCAAAAATAACAAGTTAACTCATGTGATTTCTTACAACAACAACAAAAAAATGCTGGCATTAATCATGTAAATACACACATTAATCACGCAGTCTATTTTAAACTTTTATCCTCCTTTAATTAACCAGGGGCGGTGACCTGAAAGGCGGCACAGGTTGTACTACCATGCGTTAAAATGCACCACAATGGTACTACACTGTTACTAGTTATTTCACCCCCCCCCCCAAAAAAAAGATATCAAAATACATATCAAAGCAAGTGACTTGCATATTACATAGTGAGATATAGTTTATTTAACACATTATTTTTCCAACAAACATGCCGCCATGGCAACTCTAAAGCTGATGTTTATATACATTTAAAAAACAAAAAAGGATGAAAATTGACTTCAAGTGACTGTTGGAGGTTGTATTTGTACTAGGACTGTCAAAAATAACAAGTTAACTCAGGTGATTTATTACAAAAAAAATATCGCATTAATCATGAATATACACAAAATTAATTACGCAATCAATTTTAACTTTATATATTTCTTTAATTAACTATGCATGGTGACCTGAAAGGCGGCACATGTTGTGTTACAATATGTTAAAATGCACCACAATGGTACTACGCTGTTAACAGGTTTTGAGCAAACACATAACGTGCATGCAAATAAAACATTTTTCAAAAATGTCCCTGAATGAAAGTTTGACAACAAAGTAGAATTTGTGCCTAAATATTTGTATTCTTAAAGTTAACTTAAATCATGCAAGTGGGTAATAACAGGTGATAAATCCAAATCCAAAGGTCTGATTTAAAAAAAAAATATATATATACAGTTTTTGGACGGAACAAATGTTTACATCCCACTGGGTTGAGTTTTTCCTTGCCCTGATGTGGGATCTGAACCGAGGATGTCGTGGCTTGTGCAGCCCTTTGAGACACTTGTGATTTAGGGCTATATAAACAAACATTGATTGATTGATTGCTGATGGGAAACAAAAACTGATTATCACACTTTGTAACTTTGAATATTTACAGTAAATTACTTGCGTGCATAATTAACATTAACTAATACAAACCCTGGTATTTTGACACAAATACACTTTAACACAATGTGATACACAAACTTTTTTTTTTTTTTTTTCTTGACTCCACGATATCTATTTGTTCAAAACTTGGTAACAGTCTGATAAGCATCAAGTCACGTTGGGGTGTATTTTGAAGCAATATGTGAACGCATTAACCTGATCACTGACTGTCTAATAAGCAGCTAACCATCCATGTTTAATAGGGACCTTCATTTTTTATTTTGTTATTTTGCCTGTCAATCACACTCCCTATGCGAGACAACAGCACACTATTTTCTGTGCATCCTAAAGAGCAAAAAAGGGCTAGCAAGTGGTGGCTTAAATACAGGTATGGGAATACAGTCTATTCTGGTTATAAAACCCTTTAAAAACATCTAAAACACTTGCTATACATGCTATTATTTAATATGTAATGTAGTAACGTGTATTTATGTTAACATGTAATATTTTCAGTATTTTTGGTCATTTTAAGCATCACCAGAACTTCTTTTCTGGGAAAATTGGCCTCACAAAGACAACTGTTTTGATCCAGAACCTTATTTTTTAACCTGAATACACAAAGGATGAGCTACACATTTTAGACGCTGTGTGCTAAGAACATTCAGTTATAGTGAAACACTAAACCATCATGTAACATTAGTGCTAAACAAGAAATACAATTTAGATTTTTTTTTTTTTTTAGAAGGCCTTGTAAGTGGAATAGATGACACTCCAATACCTGCATTGTCAGCCGCCTCTTACTAGCAGTTTTTTTTGTTTTTGTTTTTTGTGCTCTTTAGAACGCACAGAAACGGCAAATGTGTGTGTTCTTGTTTTACGAAAATATCGTGAATGATAAGCAAAATGCCTCAAAAAAGTGCAGTTTCACTGTTATGTTTCTGCGGCCACAGTAAATCGTGTTAATGTTGACAGTCCTATTTTTCTTTAAACATAATATGCGATTCCACTCAACATTATTCAACATACTTTGTTACACATATTTACAAGATGTACACATTTCTTATAGTTGTCCCCCCGCCCCAAAACAAAAAAAATATAAAATAGTGAAAGCTTTTTATCTTATGGTTGCAAAATAAATCGTATTTCATTATTGTTAATAATTATTTCATTGCTCAGGAAATATTATTTATGAAAATAAACCTTTATGCAGTATACAACAATCATTTTCAACGTGTATTTGACTAACTACTCCCTCTGGATAGTCACCTTACCTCTCATGTGTTTCTCTCTGCAGTTAAGTAAATATTATTGTGTACCGGAATATATGCACTACAAGGAAATAGAGTACAAAATGTACACTATATTGCCAAAAGTATTTGGCCACCGGTCTTGACTCACATGTGAACTTGAAGTGCCATCCCATTCCTAACCCATAGGGTTCAATATGATGTCGGTCCACATTTTGCAGCTATCACAGCTTCAACTCTTCTGGGAAGGCTGTCCACAAGGTTGCCGAGTGTGTTTATTGGAATTTTCCACCATTTTTCCAAAAGCGCATTGGTGAGGTCACACACTGATGTTGGCCGAGAAGGCCTGGCTTTCATTCACCGGTTCCAATTCATCCCAAAAGTGTTCTATTGACTTCAGGTTAGGACTCTGTGCAGGCCAGTCAGGTTCATCCACACCAGATTCTGCCATCCATGTCTTTATGGACTTTGCTTTGTGCACGGTGCACAGTCATGCTAGATGAGAAAGGGGCCCGCTCCAAACTGTTCCCACAATGTTTGGAGCATGGAGTTATCCAAAATGTTTGGGTATCCTGGAGCATTCAAATTTCCTTTCACTGGAACTAAGGGGCCAATCCAACTCCTGAAAAACAACCTCACACCATAATTCCTCCTCCACCAAATTTCACACTCGGCACAATGCAGTTCGAAATGTACCAGTCTCCTGGCAACCTCCAAACCCAGACTCGTCCATCAGCTTGCCAGATGGAAAAGCTTGATTCTTCACTCCAGAGAAGGCGTCTCCACTGCTTTAGAGTCCAGAGGCCACATGTTTTACACCACTGCATCCAAAGATTTGCATTGGACTTTGTGATGTATGGCTTAGATTCAGCCGCACGGCCATGGAAACCAATTCCATGAAGGTCTCTGCGTACTGTGCGTGGGCTAATTGGAAGGTCACATGAAGTTTGGAGCTCTGTCGCAACTTCTTTACACTATGCGCTTCAGCATCCGCTGACCCCTCTCTGTCAGTTAACGTGGCCTACCACTTAGTGGCTGAGTTGCTGTTGTTCCCAAACTCTTTTCATTTTCCTATAATAAAGCCAACAGTTGACATTGGAATATTTAGGAGCGAGGAAATTTCAGGACTTGATTTCTTGCGCAGGTGGCATCCTATGACGGTTCCACGCTGGAAATCACTGAGAGCGGCCCATTCTTTCACAAATATTTGTAGAAACAGTCTCCATGCCTAAGTACTTGATTTTATACACCTATGGCCGGGCCAAGTGATTAGGACACCTGATTCTAATCATTTAGATGGGTGGCCAAATACTTTTGGCAATATAGTGGAAGTAGCACAAAAAAAATACATTGCAAACATTAAGGTATGAAATGTGGTGGAAAGCATTTTCTATTTACTTAGTTATGTGAGAAGTACCGTGTTTAGTTTAGGGGCGGTATAGCTTGGTTGGTAGAGTGGCCGTGCCAGCAACTTGGGGGTTGCAGGTTCGATTCCCACTTCCGCCACCCTAGTCACTGCCGTTGTGTCCTTGGGCAAAACACTTTACCCACCTGCTCCCAGTGCCACCCACACTGGTTTAAATGTAACTTGGATTTTGGGTTTCACTATGTAAAGCGCTTTGAGTCACTAGAGAAAAGCGCTATATAAATATAGATCACTTCACTTCACTTCATCCCTTGTATTATTTCCATGCTCATGAATTATTCAGAGGAGCAAACACTTGCTGTTGCTATGTGAGTGAATATAAGACGCACTACCTTAAACATGTTCAAATACTTAATATGATGGGAAATGAGTGACGTAAAGTGAGTTGTAGACAACATTTCTACACGGAGACACTTCATGTCTGGCTCCTTCCTACATGTGGAAGACCAGCCAGTCTAGTGATGAGTTATGCAACACACGCACCCTGGAATCAGGATTCATGGCCAATCGACGTGCACGTGGGTGATATTATAGACCAGGGGTGTCGAACTCAATTTACTTGGGGGCCACTTGATGCAGAGTCTGGGTGAGGCTGGGCCGCAAGAAAAGATTTCTTTAAAAAAAATGTTGCATGCGCCTCAGCATGTCTAGGTTTTATAATGACGTTTCAAATTGTATCTTTCTCCGTGCAAATAAGACACGTCGGGGTGCTCAACAAAGAAATATTGCATCTCCCTCTTTTCCTGGAATTGTCTTTGCTCATCACTAACCTTTCTCTTCACTGCAGGCTTTGAAAAAGACACGTTTGGGGTTGTGGAATATATTTGAATTTAGCCGATGAACGGAGAATAATGTTATTTTCGCAATGTGTGTCGTGCCGCTTTTTCTCCCTACAGCAACACGGCGGTCGGCGGATAATAGTAGATAGCGAACGCAAAAAAGTGACGGCTCCCGGATTGTTATTTGGCTCCACATAGAAATATATGTAATGTTTATCATGTGAGGCAAAGCAAGCTAAAGGCCTACTGAAATGAGATTGTGTTATTTAAACGGGGATAGCAGGTCCATTCTATGTGACATACTTGATCATTTCGCAATATTGCCATATTTTTGCTGAAAGGATTTAGTAGAAAACATCCACGATAAAATTTGCAACTTTTGGTTGCTAATAGAAAAGCCCTGCCTTTACCGGAAGTAGCAGACGATGTGCGCGTGACGTCACGAGTTGCAGGGCTCCACACATATTCACATTGTTTTTAATGGGAGCCACCAGCAGTAAGACCAATTTGGACAGAAAAAGCGACAATTTCCCCATTAATTTGAGCGCGGATGAAAGATTTGTGAATTAGGACATTGATAGTGAAGGACTAGAAAAAAAATAAATCAATAAAAAAAAGCGACGGCTCCGGGCGGCGGCAGTGTGAGCGTTTCAGATGTAATTAGGCACATTTACTAGGATAATTCTGGAAGATCCCTTATCTGCTTATTGTTTTAATAGTGTTTTAGTGAGATTTTAGAGATTGTAAAGACATACCTCGAGGTCGGATGGCTGCAGTGAACACACAGTGTCTCAGAGAGAAGCCGAGGAGCCAAGCTCCCAGCTGCCTTTTTAAACAGCTACTGCAGGACGACGAATAATCCACTGATGTCTCCGGTAAGATATATATCACAATTTCCCCATGCAAAAACATGCTGGTTGACTTAGAGAAATCATGTTCGCTTGACTGCTCTGCTTCACAACAAACAAAGAAACACCGGCTGTGTCTCGGTGCTAAAGACAGCTGCAATACACCGCTTTCCACCAACAGCATTGTTCTTTATAGTCTCCATCATTAAATGAACTAATTGCAAAAGATTCAGCAACACGGATGTCCAAAATACTGTGTAATCATGCGATTAAAGCAGACGACTTTTAGCTGTGTTTGGTTCAGCGCTAATATTTCCTGACAGTCCGTGACGTCACGTGTATGCGTCATCATTCCGCGACGTTTTCAACAAGAAACTCGCGGGAAATTTTAAATTGCAATTTAGTAAACTAAACCGGCCTTATTGGCATGTGTTGCAATGTTAATATGTCATCATTGATATATAAACTATCAGACTGCGTGGTCGGTAGTAGTGGGTTTCAGTAGGCCTTTAAACAATAAAAAAAAACAAATAACGGTTTGAATTGGTCCAGGTTATCAGGGACTGTTATTACTGACGGACAGGTGTTGCGGTGCGACTGCAGCCAGGCACGTAAGAAACCCCTCGTCTCCATAGCAACGTCTCTGTCGCTTTCACTCATATGCCGCTTTTCCACCAATGCAGAGGTGGGCAACCCAGAACGTTGAAAGCGATATTTTGCACCCAAATAACACAACGCTGTCAAGCGCCATTCTTATAAAACTCGCGGGCCGCACTAACATTAAACTTTCATATTAAGATGGGGGCCGCAAAATAACGTTTGCGTGTCTGAGACCCCTGTTATAGACTCTTGTTAAAAAAAATAAAAATAAAAAAATAGAACATTTTGGGGTTTAAAAAAAAAAGAAAAAAGCCCAGAAATCATCTTTTAGCCCTTCTCAAATTCATGTTTCTCATGCAGCTGAAGATCAAATACACTTGAAATGTAGCAAGTCTCTTACTGGGGGATAAAAAGGACCTTATATCCTCTTAATGGAGTTGTATGCTCACAATTCTTTCACTTTTAATACTGGAGAATCATGCAGACACAGTTGAATACTAAAAAAAACAACAACAACAAATGCGAGTCATTATAACATGCATTATTCAGTTGGCATTCTCTTAATAATAATAATTAAAAAAAAAAGCTTTAGTTCTCTTTCTCATTTGCATCTAGTACCAGAACAACTTAACTGTGGTCTTATTTTACAGCATGATGAGCATGTGCAAACTCCAGCAGCAATATTCTCCCTAAAAAATGTTTAAGGAAATATTTAATGTGGACAAAATCTCTCAGAACACAGTGCATATGGATAGTGAGTACAAACCGGGATTAGTACCAGCTTTTTTTTTCTGCCATCCTGCTGAAAATGTGTGTTTATGAAGTCCATATGTGCCATGCCACCCAAAAGAGTTGTGTACATATTAATTGCTTTTGTTTTCACATTTCCACATAAACATGTATTTATTTACTTTTTTTTTTTTACATTTAAGTTGTTTCTTTTTTGCACTTTACAATGCCTTATTTTTGGCATAAAACCCTCCTCCATATTATAGCTAGAATATTTAAAAAAGAACAAAAAACAAATGTATGTACAGTGCCTCCAGAAAGTATTCACAGCGCTTCACTTATTCCACATTTTATGTCACAGCCTTATTTCAGAATAGAATACATTCATTTTTTTTCCTCAAAATTCTGCATACAATTCCCCGTAATGACAATGTGTAAAAGTATTTTCCTTTTTTTTGGAATTTTGAAAATGTTAAAAAAAAGAAAAAAAATCACATGTATATAAAGATAAATATTCACACTGTGATGAGGTGGCAACTTGTCCAGTATGTTCCCCAGCCTTCTACCCGAATGTAGCCAAGCTTCATATTAGTCTTGTCAGGGAGGTGACCAAGAAGCCCAAGGTCACTCCTCTAAGGAGAGTTGGAAAACCTTATCGAAGGACAAACATCTCTGCTGCAATCCACCAATCAGGCCTGCATGTTATAGTGACCAGACGGAAGCCATTTCTTCGTCAAATGTTTGCCAAAATGCACATGAAAGACTCTCAGACCATGAGAAACAACATTCTCTGGTATGATGAGACAAAGATTGGAACTTTTTGGTGTGAATGCCAGGCATCATGTTTGGAAGAAATAGACCAATACCATACAGTGAAGCAGGGTGGTGGCAGCATCATGCTGTGGGGTTGTTTTTCAGCGGCAGGAACTGGGACCATACTTGCCAACCTTGAGACCTCCGAATTCGGTAGATAGGGGGGTAGCAGTGTGTGTGTGTGTGTGTGTATATATATATATATATATGTATATATATATATATATATATAAAATCCGTTCATGAATGAGTATATCCGTTGGGCCACCATGTTCAATGCAGAAGTCTGATCTGAAAAATTTGCAGGCAGCATACTCCTTCCCCTTGGAGCTGTCCTGGATGAACTGAAATTATTTTTTCCAATCATTTCGGAACTTGTAAGCGTACTTCTACTTCTTACACGTCGTCGCCATGTCTCTTCTTCGTTTTTCTGCTTCGTCTCTGTTATGTTTTTTGGACATTACTGCTTGCCGTAGTTTTGAAGCAATGCATGATGGGAATCCGGATGTTGTGTGTCAGTGTATTAATGTGCCGGTTGGAATAAAACACACGCTGAGAAATAGCTCCCTGGCTGCCTACTTTATGGGTTATAGATAAATCTATGGATAACGGAGACATATATAATAGTCTCCTTTTCAGGTGAGAGAGGACGCTAAAGGCAGTGCCTTTAAGGCACGCCCCCAATATTGTTGTCCAGGTGGAAATCGGGAGAAATTCGGGAGAATGGTTGCCCCGGGAGATTTTGGAATTAGCACTGAAATTCGGGAGTTTCCCGGTAAAATCGGGAAGGTTGGCAAGTATGATTGGGACGCAAATCAGAATGGAGGGAAAGATGAATGCAGCAATGTACAGAGACACCCTGGATATATATATAAAAAAAAAAAAAACAACGCTTCCGATCCAGCCTTATGGACCTGGAGAGATGCTGCAAAGTGGAATGGGCGAAACTGCCCAAAGATAAGTGTGCCAAGCTTGTGGCATCGTATTTAAAAAAATTGCTGCCAAAGCTGCATCAACAAAGTATTGAGCAAAGACTGTGAATACTTATGTGACTTTTACTTTTTTATTTTTATCAAATTTGCAAAGTAAAAAAAAAAATAAAAAAATAACATTGTCATTATGGGGTATTGTGTGTAGATTTTTGAAGACAAAAATTATTTTATTCAATATTGAAATAAGTCTGTAATATGACAAAATGTGGAAAAAAGTATAGCTCTGTGTATATTTTTGTCTCTATGTACAAACACATAAATAAATAACACTAACATGTTTTACGCTCTGTACATTAGGCCAGGATGCTGAAGTTTACATGTAAAAGAGGTTGGACTTTGAAATTGATTTTTCAAAGTCCTCTTAAGTCACAACAGGACAAAACAAATACTCCACTAGCTCCAAAGAAGTGTGAGTTCATTATTTTCTCATGTCAATACGCTCCCGGCCAACAGTCCAGATGTTATTAATAGCCTTTGAGCAAACATTGCCACGGAGTCGGTTTGCATCTGCCAAATAGGAAAAACAACGCATCTCTTTCGGTTACACACTTCATACTTGCCAACCTTGAGACCTCTGAATTTGGAAGATGTGGGGGTTGGGGAGAAGGGTTTGGATGGTAGCGGGCGGTGTATATTGTAGCGTCCCGGAAGAGTTAGTGCTGCAAGGGGTTCTGGGTATTTGTTCTGTTGTGTTTATGTTGTATTACGGTGCCGGAATGTGTTTGTCATTCTTGTTTGGTTTGGTTTCATAGTGTGGCGCATATTTGTAACAGTGTTAAAGTTGTTTACACGGCCACCCACAGTGTGACCTGTATGGCTGTTGACCAAGTATGCGTTGCATTCACTTGTGTGTTTGTAAAAGCTGCAAATATTATGTTACTGGGCCGGAAAACTGTTTGAATGGAGGAAAATCGGACGAGACCCCAGGTTGTAGAGGACACTAAAGGCAGTGCCTTTAAGGCACGCCCCCAATATTGTTGTCCGGGTGGAAATCGGAAGAATAGTTGCCCCGGGAGATTTTCGGGAGGTGCACTAAAATTCGGGAGTCTCCCGGGCAAATCAGGAGGGCTGGCAAGTATGACTCCCTTTCCACCGTTCCACTCTACTTTCAAAAGTACCTTGGGAAAATGGAAGTCGGTCGTAAGGAGACATGGGAACAATGGAAGGAGTTCCGAGAGAAGACTGTGGAGTGCAGTACTTTAGCATCTGTGTTTACTTTTTGTCATTTCCAGCTGTGCATCCTCAAAAGTTAGATTGACAGGCGCACAAGAAGAGATCTGCCCAGTCAATCAAGGGCTTAGTCAGATGCTGGTCTGCAGGTCCCCGTTCATAAGAGTACAGACCTGTCTCCCATCGAAAATGCTGGTCTGCAGTCAAGGGCTTAGTCAGATGCTGGTCTGCAGGTCCCCGTTCAGAGGAGTACAGACCTGTCTCCCATCGAAAATGCAGGTCTGCAGTCAAGGGCTTAGTCAGATGCTGGTCTGCAGGTCCCCGTTCAGAGGAGTACAGACCTGTCTCCCATCGAAAATGCTGGTCTGCAGTCAAGGGCTTAGTCAGATGCTGGTCTGCAAGTCCCCGTTCAGAAGAGTACTTTGTGTTTCCGTGGGGTCGGCCATCATGCGGGACTTGTCCTGTCGACTGTCGCTGCGTTCCGCCTCATCCAGACCCCCCACCTTCTTGAGGCACAGGACGTTCTGGAAGCTCTTCTTGAAGTTCTCCGACAGGAAGGCGTACAGGATGGGGTTGGCGCAGCTGTTGGCGTAGCCCAGGACCACCACGAAGGCGAAGGTGCTACGCAGCACAGGGGTGGTGCTGATGGTGCCTGTCACCGAAGTCACGTTGAAGACGTAGAACGGCAGCCAGCAGAAGACGAAAACGGCCACCACGATGGACACCATGCGGGTGACTTTCCTCTCCGAGCGCCGTCTTTTGGAGGAGGAGCTGACCCGGATTCCTGACGACTTCACCTTGATGATGATGAAGAGGTAGCAGAGGCAGATGACCAGGAGGGGCAGGAAGAAGCCCAGGATGAAGGTGTAGAACATGAAGGCGGTGTAGTAGGCTTCCTGGGGCTCGGGCCAGACGATGGTGCAGAAGCAGCCGTCGTGTTTGGTGATGACACCGCTGTAAATGACAATGGGCAGGTTCACCAGCAGAGACACTCCCCACACCGTCAGGTTGATGGTCTTCGCCATGCGGGGCTTGCGCCACTTGGTGGACTTGATGGGATGCACCACGGCCAGGTAGCGGTCGATGCTCATCACCATCAGGCAGAAAATGGAGGTGAACTGGTTGAGCGAGTCGACGGTCATCACCACCCTGCACAGCACCGGGCCGAACGGCCAGTGGACCAGGGCCAACTGGATGGCGATGAAGGGCAGGCCCAGCATGAAGAGCACGTCGGCCACCGCCAAGTTGAGGATGTAGATGTTGGTCACCGTCTTCATCTTGGCGTAGCGCAGGATGACGTAGATGACCAGCGCGTTGCCGCACAGGCCCATGGCGCACACCAGGAAGTACATGCAGGTGATTACCACCGTGCTGGTCCGGTTGAAGCTCTGGTCCGTGTCGTTCCTCTGCGGGTCTGACTCGTTGGCCGGCAGGAAGCTGTCGTACATCAGGTGATCCGACATGTTCGGAGGGGACGACGGAAAGATCCACGAGTCCATGATGTCCGAGCTTTCTCTCTCTGTCACTCTGGATTATAACATCCTGCCTGAGGATGAAACAATATTGAATCAGTGGGAAATTGTACAGGAAGTGAAACAATAGAGTCGGAAACTGGTGTGGACCCAATGGTGAGAGTTTTAGTACAAAAATTAAAACAAAACAATAGTTTGCTTTTGCACGGGGACGTCACAAAAATGTCGGACTAATAAAGCTGGAAGACATAAAATATAAGGGCAGCACGGTGGGAGAGGGGTTAGTGAACGTGCCTCACAATACGAAGGTCCTGAGTAATCCTGAGTTCTGTGTGAAGTTTGCATGTTCTCCCCCGTGAATGCGTGGGTTCCCTCCGGGTACTCCGGCTTTCTCCCACTTCCAAAGACATGCACCTGGGGATCAGTTGATTGGCAACACTAAATTGGCCCTAGTGTGTGAATGTGAGTGTGAATGTTGTCTGTCTATCTGTGTTGGCCCTGCGATGAGGTGGCGACTTGTCCAGGGTGTTCCCCGCCTTCCACCCGAAGGCAGCTGAAATAGGCTCCAGCACCCCCCTCGACCCCAAAAGGGACAAGCGGTAGAACATGGATGGATGGAGATTAAATATATGTCAATCAATTAATAAATCAATCAATCAAATTGTACTTATATAGCCCTTAATCACAAATGTCTCAAAGGGCTGCACAAGCCACAACGACATTTCAACTCCAAACTACAAGTTTTTCCCCTTGGAGTCCAACCCTTTTCTTATACTTCTTCATGCACTGAAGATTCTTGAACTCGTCCATGTCTTCAAACCGGTCCCTTTGAATTTACGAAACAAGGAACAAAGCTCTGAGTCGTCCTGCCACAACTCTCGCCTCGGAACCATTGCCACGGCGATGTTCTTCTTGGCCATGAACTACCAGACGCCCAGGGCTTTGTAAACAGGCACAGAACAAAGCAAACGCCGCAGGATCTTTTTGTCCTGGATTAATGCCAAAAACCATGCCCCTCATATTGAAGAATCCCGGAACTTTTCAGACACACCAGTTACGTAGTTTAACGCCAGTGGCGGGCTGTGCGTTTCCCACCCAGGCCTTCAGTGATATCCGACTTCAATGATTACCTCTCAAAATACCATCATTTATGTCACCTCTACAGATGTCCGATAATGGCTTTTTTGCCGATATCCGATATTGTCCAACTCTTAATACCGAGACCGATATCAATCGAGACTGATATATACAGTCGTGGAATTAACACATTATTATGCCTGATTTTGTTGTGATGCCTCGATGGATGCATTAAACAATGTAACAAGGTTTTCCCAAATAAATCAACTCAAGTTATGGGAAAAAATGCCAACATGGTACTGCCATATTAATTATTGAAGTCACAAAGTGCATTTTTTTTCTTAACATGCCTCAAAACAGCAGCTTGAAATTTGGGACATGCTCTCCCTGAGAGAGCATGAGGTGTGTGTGTGGGGGGGATGGGTGGGGAGGGGTCGGGGGTAGCGGGCATTGTATATTGTAGCGTCCCGGAAGAGTTAGTGCTACAAGGGATTTTGGGTATTTGTTCTGTTGTGTTTATGTTGTGTTACGGTGAGGATGTTCTCCCGAAATGTGTTTGTCATTCTTGTTTGGTGTGGGTTCACAGTGTGGCGCATATTTGGAACAGTGTTAAATTTGTTTATACGGCCACCCTCACTGTGACCTGTACGGCTGTTGACCAAGTATGCGTTGCATTCACTTGTGTGTGTGAAAAGCCGTAGATATTATGTGACTGAACCGGCATGCAAAAGCAGTGCTTCTAAAGTTTATTGGCGCTCTGCACTTCTCCCTACGTCCGTGTACACAGCGGCATTTTAAGAAGTCATAAATTTTACTTTTTGAGACCGATACCGATAAATTTGAAACCGATAATTTCCGATATTACATTTTAAAGCATTTATGGACCGATAATATCGGCAGTCCGATATTATCGGACATCTCTAGTCACCACATGACCATCGCTGGAGAAATACTATACTTTTACGCCCTACTGTGCATTGACGCACATCAACAGCGTACAAAACGGGTTATTTTCTTGCGCATTTAAGAATCAATAAACCCGCATCAGCTATTAAAACATATCTTATGTGGTACTGTCCCAATTAAAATAGCAAAAAACATATTAAACATGAAAAAATGGGTTTCACAGCGTGCTCGTCAATAACATCCAGCTGCTGGCATGGCTACATTCAACGCCCTAAACGGGGGCTACCGCGCATGCTCATCACTACTGTGGCATGCTGGGTAATGGAGTTCTTATGTTACCTATCTCATAACATCACTATATATCTGCCACCTATTCAACGTTTTGTTCTCCTTCTTAGTGGGTCAACACTTCCTGCTAAGTTACGACTTGTGATTGGATACTGACTTTGGGACTCACAAGTGAGTATCCAATCACAGTCTCGTTAACATCGTTGTAACATCTCGCTACCATGAATTGATTAACATGGACCCCGACTTAAAGAAGTTGAAAAACTTATTGGGGCGTTACCATTTAGTGGTCAATTGTACGGAAGATGTACTGTACTGTGCAATCTACTAATAAAAGTTTCAATCAATCAATCAGGCTACCTAGATGGGCTACTGTCAACAACTTGTGATCTGATTGGCTATCACAACTGTCTATCAACTGTATGTGTTCTCAAATTCATCCGCTAACGTTTTTGATGAGTATCCAATCACAGGACGCGTAAATGTCACGTTCAAGGTAAGGCCAGTGCGATACTGACGACAACTCGTGATCTGATTGGCTATCGCAACAGTCTATCAACTGTATGTCCCCGATCGCTTACAGTGCATTGTAGACTCTGAAGGCCCCGGGCAGATTTCGTATACAAACCGAAACCAAAAACACTAGTACTGGAACAAGCATAATAGGACGTAAAGAGAATATAAATACTTTTAGATATTTAGGGAAAGTAAATTCAAAAGCTATTTGATCTTTAATTATGATCATGATTTTATAAAGCCATATTGTGTCAGCAGTAATGCAATTCAATAATCAAACTCACTCGTTTTTTTTTTTAATTCCCCAAATGAGAGAAAAAAAGGATCAAACCCGAAAATGAAACATTTCCATAGGAAGTTGGTATGAAACGAAACAAAAAAACAGGTCTCTTCTTGACTAATTGAGTGGGATCATGTCAACCGATTTCGTTAACCGTTCTTTCGGGTGAGGATGATGTCATCACGCAACGTGACGTCAAAAAGCGACATGGCGGCACTCGGGCGGAAAAAGGAAGAAGTTTGCCGACATTTTACAAGAAAAGATTGCTACTTGTAATAATTGCAAAGAGGACCAATATTCTAAAACATTTGAACACACACAATACTTTACATCAGGGGTCAGCAACCCGCGGCTCCGGAGCTGCATGCGGCTCTTTGACCACTCTGATGTGGCTCAGCCGCATACTTGCCGACCGCCCGTAGAAGTCCGGTAGATTTCCAATTTCAATGTCTCTATCAGAAATCTCCCGGGTAAACATTTTCCGATTTTCACCCGGACATCAACTTTGGCGGTGTGCCGTGATGACAATGCCTCTAACACCCTTTCTACATGTCATCGCGCCAGGATTTTCACCATGCTATCTGCGTGCCGGCCGTCCGGTCCCATTTTTGCTCCGACCTCTATCTGAACGCATACGCAACTGCAAGGCATACTTTTTCAACAGCCATACAGATCACACTGTGGGTTGGGATATAAACAACTTTAACACTCTTACTAATATGCGCCACACTGTGAACCCACACCAAACAAGAATGACGAGCACATTTCAGAAGAACACCCGCACCGTAACAACATAAACACGACAGAACAAATACCCAGAATCCCATGTATCCTGAGTCTTCCGGGCTCCATTATACACCCAGCTACCACCAACCCCGCCCACCTCAACCGACGCACGGAGGAGGGTTGGGTTGGTGGTAGCTGGGTGTATAATGGAGCCCGGAAGAGTCAGGATACATGGGATTCTGGGTATTTGTTCTGTCGTGTTTAAGTTGTGTTACAGTGTGGATGTTCTCCTGAAATGTGTTCGTCATTCTTGTTTGGTGTGGGCTCAGAGTGTGGCGCATATTAGTAAGAGTCCTAAAGTTGTTTAAACGGCCACCCTGTATTGCTGTTGAATAAGGATGCCTCGCAGTCTCTTACATGTGTCTGCAATACCCTCGTCAATCAATTATTTGGGCTGGCAAACTATTTGAACAAGCTGCAGAGGGCGGTAGTGACATCATTGTACGCCCTTATTATTGTTCATTGGGTGAACACCATCGTACATTACAGAGAATAATTACTCTGAAATGCGGGAGTGTCCCGGAAAAATTGGGACGGTTGGCAGCTGTGACGCTGTCAAGCGGCATTCATATAAAACTCGCGGGCCGAACTAACATTAAATTTTCATATTAAGGCGCGGGCCGCGTGTCTGAGACCCCTGGTTTATACATAGCACAAAGCAAAAAAAAAAAACTCCATGCAGTATTACTTAATTTTACATTTCCAAAGAGTTATGTGGATCCCATTGTTTTCTTTACTTTGTGAAACGGGTGAAAATGAACCGTCCCAGGCAGCAGCAGCCGACATAAACACACCAGGTATTGTTAGCGCCATTAACTGTGATATTGAAATGAATGCCTTCTGAGACATATTCTGACAGGTTCGGGGCCGGCCAGTAATGGCTCCGGTTCACGGCTGCCGCAAGCTTTCCCCGCGGCGAGAACGAGTCCCACTCGGCCAGGATCGACGAATGTTACCGAGCACTGACGAAGTCGCCAGAGTCAACGCTGGGTTTTTTTTCGGTAGGTGTCTGTTCAATTGCAGTCAGAGAAAAGTTGCATGTTTTCCTCCAACATTTTCACTCGGTGAGACATTTTTATTATATGAGTTTGAGTTTATTTGGAACATGCATGCATACAACTTGATACATCACAATTTCCAGTTTTTCTATTTAACATGTTCGAAAAGGAGCAGGAAGAAGCAGAGCTTATTTATTCCTACCCCTTTTCCTTTACATAACAGTTGCTAAAACTTTTGTTCACTTCCTGTTCTCAATTTATTCACAATATACTCCATAAGTAATAACAATAACAATAAATACATGATAATAAAGTTATATTTCCAATGGTGAGATGAGTAAAATTATCTAGAAAATAAATGGATGGAATAAATAAATTCCGAATGTTTATCATTGTTCTTCTTTGTACTTTGAAAACACTTTAAGTTTGAAGAGTTTCTTGAAGTAGATCATATTAGTACAGTGTTTGATTTCTTTGCTTAATCCATTCCATAATTTTAATTCCACATACTGATATACTGAAGGTTTTAAGTGTTGTACGTGCGTACAAATGTTTTAAAATTGCCTTTTTGTCTAAAGTTATATTTCTCCTCTTTTGTAGAGAATAATTATTGTATATTCTCGGGTAACAGGTAATCAGAATCAGAAATACTTTATTAATCCCTGAGGGAAATAAAACATTTTAGCACAATCCCATTCAATATCAGACAAACATTACAGGGAGACAGAACAGGATCAAACATTACAGGGAGACAGAACAGGATCAAACATTACAGGGAGACAGAACAGGATCAAACATTACAGGGAGACAGAACAGGATCGCTGACGGGTCTGCCAACTTCCGGTGAGATATAGGTAAACAATGATTGAGGTGGGGGAGTGGGGGTCCAGACTGAGGCCAAGGGAAAAAACAACTCATAGCCATAGCACACATCACCCTTACATGTGTGTAAGAGGGAAACATCAAAGGACATTAAAGACAATATAGTTTGCTTTGTTCATAATTTTAGCTGTTTGAAAATTCACTATGTCGTGGAATTTCAGTATTTTGATTCAATAAATAAAGGGTTTGTATGTTTATATCCAACATTAAGTATTATTCTAATCTTTTTTGTAACACCTTTAATTGATTAAGTGTACTTTTATAGTTATTTCCTCATATTTCTGCACAATAACTCAGATTTAGTAACACTAGCGAGCAGTAGGTGAAACTCATACAATGAGAATATTGTGTAAAAGTCCATTTACGTCAGTAATTCAACTTCAAATGTGAAACTAATATGTGATATTAACTCCTTACATGTAAAGTGAGATGTGTCAAGCCTTTATTTGTTGTCATTTTGATGACATCTAGGGGTGTCAAACTTATTTTAGATCGGGGGCCACGTGGAGAAAAATCTACTCCAAAGTGGGCCGCACTGGTAAAATCACGGCACGATAACTTAAAAATAAAGACAACTTCAGATTTTGTTTTCTTTGTTTGAAAATAGAACAAGCACATTCTGAAATTGTAAAAATAATAGTGTTGTTTTTTTTACACTTACATGTTGTGGTTGATAGTAGTTTATCTTTATTTGTCGTTATTTATATTTTCTGAATAAATTATGTGATAATGTTCATCAGTCAACTCATTTGTGCTAATTTAAAATTTTTCAAGATAAAACAATTACATCATAATCAAATTAAAGGAATTGATTTATGTAGTGTTTTCAATTTCCTCAACTAATGTACTAACATGTCGTTCATTTTAGACATATGTAGCACCATTTACAAAAATACAAAGAATTGCTATTGTGACATCTAGTGGACACATTTAGAACAGCAGTTTTTTTCATTCAAAAACTTCAGGTTTATTTTTATACTTAGCAAACTCATGCCGTGGGCCAGAAAAAAACTGTTTGCGGGCCTGATCCTGCCCCCGGGCCGTACGTTTGTCAGCCGTGGCTTACAGTTTTTGAAAACTCCACATTTTCTGAGATTTTCAATTCAAGGTTTTCATAAACCGTAATCCATAATCATCAAGACTTTTATAAAAAAAAAGCTTGAAATATCTTGAGTTGCATGTTATGAGCCCACGTCAGTATATTATTTTCAGCTGGTAAATCGAAACAAACCTTTGCATGGTACATTTTGTAGGCAGATGACAAATATTATTGTGTATTTTCCACTTGTTTGATTGTGTTAAATTCTACCGAAGTTTTTATTTCATTATTTTTAAAATAGTTTTTTTCCATGCTATGTGCCTTTTAACACCTTCCTGGTGGCTATGAGGTCATGTCACCACTAAACTAAACAAAATTGTTGCTCATCAATATTTTTGTTATTTTTTTCCTAGTAAGAATCGATAAGTGAACCGATAAAGAACCGACTTAAAAGTGGAAACGGAACCGGAAAAATCCTATAAATTCCCAATCACTTCATTAAATACTCAGTGTTACTGTTCAAATTGTGTGTAATGTTACAATATTGAATATACTTGTTAAATAAAACTTTAGCCTTGTTTTTAATGACTACCTAGGACTACTATGCTACTGTATTTTACTGTTGGTCATTATGCTGGTACTTGGAGAGCCAAGTGTTTTCTGAGGTGGTATTTAGTGAACAAAGTTTGAGAACCACTGATGTAGTAAACATGAAGACATGCTGTCAGTGTTGCTGGATTTTGGGGGAATTTTATTTTAATATTAGATTACAATTGTAAAATTGTTCTTCTCGCAAATCAACCACCAGCAAATGAGACAATTTTATCTTCATAATACAAGTCAAATCTGCTTCTGCACACCTTTCGTAAATTTTAAAGGGCTCCTTTAAAGTACCAGTAGATCAGATAAACAAATTGCCTCTATATTGAAGCTATCATCATATATAAGCTATCATCATATATATATCCGATTTATGACACCCAAAGACTTACAAAGTTTGCGAATAAGTAGGTATGATCAAAATGATATCAATCTTACCATTTTGAGAGTTAATGAGCAAGGCAGTCACGTGATGAATGACTTAGCGTTAGGATCCAAAGATCCTTTCCCCATCAACAACAATGCTCATCAATCAGACTTTGTGAGAGGCAACAACGATTACTTTGGAACAAATTATGATCCTTAACCTTTTATTCTTGAACCCGAAAACAAATATGATGACCAATAAGTTTTAGAACCCGAGTGCTTAATTGATGTACCCTATATGTAACACGTTTACATCAGCAGAAAACATAAAAATTAATCATAATAATTCATAATTTTTCAAGACATTTTTTAAACACAAACTGTACCATTTCCACTGGGATGATGACCGATGGGACGCTCACATAATTCCGTTTAGATGAAGATTCAATCGCAATCTCCACGAAGGGTTCAAAAAAAGTCGACCAGCCTGTCCATCCTTGGCCACATTTGTATACTACCAGGTGAGAGCTGCATGAAGTATAATCTAGAATTGACTTTTAGCAAGTTTGAGACGAAGCAGAAGAAGCCGCCGGCTCAATGTGTCAACAATAGCAGCATAAGCTAGCATTAGCTCAACCGCTATCAATGCCCCGCTAAAATAGTCTGTGTGCCTTGGCGCTTATAATAACAATATCACTCATTTTTGATCAATTTTCAGGTCACGTCATGTTTTTGGCGGTTTTTAGAGATTGCATGGGCGCAATAGAGAAACATCGATCCCGTTGACTGAATTGTTAGCTGTTTATTTATGATTTAGAAAACATAAAAAAAAGCCAAACATATGTGTTCTTGACTTTCAAAAGGATTGCGATTGATAAAAAAAACACATATTTTTCCAATTTTTGCATATTTCCAGTATGACTGATCTGATAATATGGTCAGAGTGCAGAAGCGTTACTCCAGTGACGTAGAAGCTACGGAAATTGCAAAAGAATATTCAAAATGTCCGACTGAATTTGTGAATTTTTTTTTCATTTTTAGTGGGTATTTTCACATATTTAGCGTATTGTAAATACAATTAGATATGGTTTAATGCATACAATGAAACACAAGCATACAAAGTCAACTTGCTTTTTCACTCCACTGGTACTTTAATACCGACAAATGATGTTTAGAGGTAAAATTCCCCAAAAATAGACTTTTAGGCTTGTTTACTGACAAGTTCCATCACATTTTTGAAAGCTTACTTTTAGCTGCAGAATGTGGGCGGGTCTGTATCAGCCTGCCGACGCTACCTACAAAAAACTGAAGGCAATTCCGTATTGTGTAGTATGTAATTTGGTAGCATTTTCATTCCTTCAAATTCTGCAAGAATTTGAAGGAATGATCACATATGTCTGCCCGATGCATTGTTGCAGGTTGTAGTAATACAACTAAGGAAGGGGTCAGCCTGCATGCTTTTTCAAATGATGGGAATATGAGGAAAGTATGGACCTCTCCCGTCAAACTGATTGATTCCAAGCGATTGGAATGTCATTTTTAGCAATTATCTTAATGATTCGGACTCCAAAGAAAGACTTTTTTCTAAGTTTGGATAGAATGAAATTTAAAACAAATCCGGATACATGCAATCCAGAAAATCTAGAGCTCCCTTGAGAGAAGAAAAGGATAAACCAAGAAAGAAGAGCAGTCCTGGTGCACAAAAACGCTAGTGTTCTATTTTGCGTCCTCATATACTGATGTTTTTGTTTAGATGTTTGAGGAAATTCTAAAAAGCATGACGAAACACAGGCCATGTGTCTATGGAACAGCAGCGAAGTCGGGAAATGGCGATTATTTTCTATTTCTTTTTTGCTCACAATTTTAAAGTAATCATGGACCAGGGGGACAAAAAAATGCACATCAATTGATCAAAATGATCATTTTACATGGCTACTATGCGAGGAATTTGGTTGCAGTTATGTAGGTCTGTGTTTTTTTTTCAGAGAAAAAAAAATCCCCAGGCACAAAACCCGCAGAAAACATTAAAAAATGAATCTCAGCAGCCGATATTGACAGTAAAAAGTTGTTTTCGCAATTGTTGAATATGATCTCAAACCATAAGCAAGCATGCATCACTATAGCTCTTGTCTCAAAGTAGGTGTACTGTCACGCCTTGACTTATTTGGATTTTTTTTTTGTGTTTTCCTGTGTGTAGTGTTTTAGTTTTTGTCTTGTGCTCCTACTGTCCTGTCACGTACGAATGTACTTTGTGGACGCCGTCTGCTGCTCCACACGCTGTAAGTCTTTGCTGTCGTCCAGCATTCGGTTTTTGTTTACTTTACAGCAAGTTCATTTTTAGCTTCGTTCTGCATAGCCATCTCTTAAGATTCGATGCCTTTTCTTTGTGGCACTCAGCAGAAAACATTAAAAAATGAAACTCAGCAGCCGATATTGACAGTAAAAAGTTGTTTTCGCAATTGTTGGATAGGATCTCAAACCGTAAGCAAGCATGCATCACTACAGCTCTTGTCTCAAAGTAGGTGTACTGTTACCACCTGTCACATCACGCCTTGACTTATTTGGATGTTTTTTTTGGGTGTTTTCCTGTGTGTAGTGTTTTAGTTTTTGTCTTGTGCTCCTACTTTCATGTCACGTACAAATGTACTTTGTGGACGCCGTCTGCTGCTCCACACGCTGTAAGTCTGTGCTGTCGTCCAGCATTCGGTTTTTGTTTACTTTACAGCAAGTTCATTTTTATCTTCGTTCTGCATAGCCATCTCTTAAGATTCGATGCCTTTTCTTTGTGGCACTCAGCAGAAAACATTAAAAAATGAAACTCAGCAGCCGATATTGACAGTAGAAAGGTGTTTTCGCAATTGTTGAATATGATCTCAAACCATAAGCAAGCATGCATCACTATAGCTCTTGTCTCAAAGTAGGTGTACTGTTACCACCTGTCACATCACGCCTTGACTTATTTGGATTTTTTTTTTTGGTGTTTTCCTGTGTGTATTGTTTTAGTTTTTGTCTTGTGCTCCTACTTTCATGTCACGTACAAATCTACTTTGTGGACGCCGTCTGCTGCTCCACACACTGTAAGTCTTTGCTGTCGTCCAGCATTCGGTTTTTGTTTACTTTACAGCAAGTTCATTTTTAGCTTCGTTCTGCATAGCCATCTCTTAAGCTTCGATGCCTTTTCTTTGTGGCACTCAGCAGAAAACATTAAAAAATGAAACTCAGCAGCCGATATTGACAGTAAAAAGTTGTTTTCGCAATTGTTGAATATGATCTCAAACCATAAGCAAGCATGCATCACTATAGCTCTTGTCTCAAAGTAGGTGTACTGTTACCACCTGTCACATCACGCCTTGACTTATTTTGATTTTTCTTTGGGTGTTTTCCTGTGTGTAGTGTTTTAGTTTTTGTCTTGTGCTCCTACTGTCATGTCACGTACAAATGTACTTTGTGGACGCCGTCTGCTGCTCCACACGCTGTAAGTCTTTGCTGTCGTCCAGCATTCGGTTTTTGTTTACTTTACAGCAAGTTCATTTTTAGCTTTGTTCTGCATAGCCATCTCTTAAGCTTCGATGCCTTTTCTTTGTGGCACTCAGCAGAAAACATTAAAAAATGAAACTCAGCAGCCGATATTGACAGTAAAATGTTGTTTTCGCAATTGTTGGATATGATCTCAAACCATAAGCAAACATGCATCACTATAGCTCTTGTCTCAAAGTAGGTGTACTGTTACCACCTATCACATCATGCCTTGACTTATTCGGATTTTTTTTGGCTGTTTTCCTGTGTGTAGTGTTTTAGTTTTTGTCTTGTGCTCCTACTGTCATGTCACGTAAAAATGTACTTTGTGGACGCCGTCTGCTGCTCCACACGCTGTAAGTCTTTGCTGTCGTCCAGCATTCAGTTTTTGTTTACTTTACAGCAAGTTCATTTTTAGCTTCGTTCTGCATAGCCATCTCTTAAGATTTGATGCCTTTTCTTTGTGGCACTCAGCAGAAAACATTAAAAAATGAAACTCAGCAGCCGATATTGACAGTAAAAAATTGTTTTCGCAATTGTTGGATATGATCTCAAACCATAAGCAAGCATGCATCACTATAGCTCTTGTCTCAAAGTAGGTGTACTGTTACCACCTGTCACATCACGCCTTGACTTATTTGGATTTTTTTTTTGGTGTTTTCCTGTGTGTAGTGTTTTAGTTTTTGTCTTGTGCTCCTACTTTCATGTTACGTACAAATGTACTTTGTGGACGCCGTCTGCTGCTCCACACGCTGTAAGTCTTTGCTGTCATCCAGCATTCGGTTTTTGTTTACTTTACAGCAAGTTCATTTTTAGCTTCGTTCTGCATAGCCATCTCTTAAGCTTCGATGCCTTTTCTTTGTGGAACTCAGCAGAAAACATTAAAAAATGAAACTCAGCTGCCGATATTGACAGTAAAAAGTTGTTTTCGCAATTGTTGGATAGGATCTCAAACCGTAAGCAAGCATGCATCACTACAGCTCTTGTCTCAAAGTAGGTGTACTGTTACCACCTGTCACATCACGCCTTGACTTATTTGGATGTTTTTTTTGGGTGTTTTCCTGTGTGTAGTGTTTTAGTTTTTGTCTTGTGCTCCTACTTTCATGTCACGTACAAATGTACTTTGTGGACGCCATCTGCTGCTCCACACGCTGTAAGTCTGTGCTGTCGTCCAGCATTCGGTTTTTGTTTACTTTACAGCAAGTTCATTTTTAGCTTCGTTCTGCATAGCCATCTCTTAAGCTTCGATGCCTTTTCTTTGTGGCACTCAGCAGAAAACATTAAAAAATGAAACTCAGCAGCCGATATTGACAGTAAAAAGTTGTTTTCGCAATTGTTGAATATGATCTCAAACCATAAGCAAGCATGCATCACTATAGCTCTTGTCTCAAAGTAGGTGTACTGTTACCACCTGTCACATCACGCCTTGACTTATTTTGATTTTTTTGGGGGTGTTTTCCTGTGTGTAGTGTTTTAGTTTTTGTCTTGTGTTCCTACTGTCATGTCACGTACAATTGTACTTTGTGGACGCCGTCTGCTGCTCCACACGCTGTAAGTCTTTGCTGTCGTCCAGCATTCGGTTTTTGTTTACTTTACAGCAAGTTCATTTTTAGCTTCGTTCTGCATAGCCATCTCTTAAGCTTCGATGCCTTTTCTTTGTGGCACTCACCTTTTGTTTAGTTGTGGTTTAAGCATTAGACGCCTTTTTACCTGCACCCTGCCTCCCGCGGTCGTCTGCAAATTGTGATCACGACAAACAAATTTTCCCGACATCTATTAGCTACCTGCTGCCACTTACTGAAATGGAAGAGTATTACAAGGTTACTGTGCCGATCTCTAGACAGCACAGACAGTCAAAAACGGCACATTTGCGGAATAAAATTACTGTTTTGCAATTAGGTGAAATTACATAATCTCCCACCGCTCACCAGACTATATTTCGAGGCACAGTGGTTGAAAAACACTGCTGTAGATGATGTCACGCCAAGAGGGGGCGACATTTCAAGTGGGGCGATGGAAAGGGGGGCTTCTAAGTAGAGCTGTCCGATAATGGCTTTTTTGCCGATATTACGATATAGTCCAACTCTTAATACCGAGACCGATATCAATCGAGGCTGATATATACAGTCGTGGAATTAACACATTATTATGCCTAATTTTGTTGTGATGCCCAGCTGAATGTATTAAACAATGTAACAAGGTTTTCCAAAATAAATCAACTCAAGTTATGGAAAAAAAATGCCAACATGGCACTGCCGTATTTATTATTGAAGTCACAAAGTGCAATATATTTTTTTCAACATGCCTCAAAACATCAGCTTGGAATTTGGGACAAGCTCTCCCTGAGAGAACATGAGGAGTTTGAGGTGGGCGGGGGGTGTATATTGTAGCATTCTGGAAGAGTTAGTGCTGCAAGGTGTTCTGGGTATTTGTTCTGTTGTGTTTATGTTGTGTTACGGTGTGGATATTCTCCCGAAATGTGTTTGTCATTCTTGTTTGGTGTGGGTTCACAGTGTGGCGCATATTTGTAACAGTGTTAAAGTTGTTTATACGGCCATCCTCAGTGTGATCCGTATGGCTGTTGACCAAGTATGCATTGCATTCTCTTGCTTGTGTGAAAAGCCGTAGATATTATGTGATCGGGCCGGCACCCAAACGCAGCGCCTTTAAGGTTTATCGATGCTCTGTACTTCTCCCTACGTCCATGTACCACTCCGTACAGCAGCGTTTTAAAAAGTCATACATTTTCCTTTTTGGAACCGATGCCGATAATTTCCGATATTACATTATAAAGCACTTATCGGCCGATATTATCGGACATCTCTACATCTAAGTACAGTTAGCTATGTACCCATAACTCAAAATGTAATTGATATTATGGGAAATGGCTGACAGATTCATGCTCAATAGCAAAACATACATTTAGTGAAATTGTTAGTCAAATTTTGTTAACCTGGGCGCTATGAGTATGCACAGGTTGGACTATTGCCTAAAAATCTTATACAGGAACAGAACATCAGACAGAATATAATACTCATACAACAATATAAGCACAATCCAGAAATAAAATAAAAAAATATAAGATACAGCATGGAAAGTTAAAAAAAAAACAGTACCACCTCATGCAGATAGACCGACACATGACTTGTAGTGGAATCTTCCTATGAAGATTTTTATGTGCAAAACCTCCATGCTTGATTGACAACAGACGCAGCGAGGATCCTCTCCGAAGATTCCGCCGTGCTCACAACCTGAGACCAAAGTCTGCTCATTTTTTCGAACCTAGCTGCTATCCGGGGAAATAATTCGTTACAGTCTTAGAGACGATATCTCCCCCAGTGGGAAGACACTCTCTCCACATGCTGCTAAATGAGCACCTCTGACTGACAGATTCTTCTCATTTTTTTTTATTTTTTTTTTTTAAAGGATGGGATTTATTAGTGGGTGGGCATGGATGTAAATTAATGCCAGCCTAAGTAAATTGGATTGCATGCACAAGAAACATTGCTGCTCTTTAAAATGGTTTGCTGTTCAAAAGGGATTTATTATGCAGGTTTATCATTTTCTTGCATCGCACCTACTTATAACCAGGATTCAAATATTTATAATTTTAGGGAATTGTTTTCCTATATATATTATTAATAATGTCTGCATCAGAGTGTGCAATAATTAGCCAGGAGCTTGTCAACATAACAGATGCATCGCATTAAGGAAATAATTAAATAAAAGCATAGTTGCTAGTGCAACCAACTGTAAAGACTAAACTACCGTATTTCCTTGAATTGCCGCAGGACATATAGTATGCGCCTACCTTAAATTACTGCCAGGTCAAACCCGCCTCGCAAAATAATTAGCGCATGTTTAGTATTACCGCCTGGTCAAACTCGTGACGTCACGAGTGACACTTCCCCTGTCATCCTTTTCAAAATGGAGGAGGCTGATTTCAATACCGGTAATTTGAAATCGCATAAAGGGAAGAAGATTAAGAGCTAGTCAGTAGGATTTAAGGTCCAAGCCTACATCACACTAAAATTTTTACCGCATGCCTTTGGTAAGTGCCGGAGTGAGAAGACGTTTTAAAATAATTAACGCATGCCTACTTTTACCGCATGCCTTTGGTAAGCGCAGGAGCGAGAAGAGGTTTTAAATTAATTAGCGCCCCGGCGGCAATTCAAGGGAATACGGTATATTTATTTAGAAAAGTTTACTTTTTTCTGCGTATCATCCATCATGCTCAAGGGCGTGTTTTTTAACTGTTTGCTGTTACAGGATGAAATTGATAAATGAAATATTTTAAATAAAAACAAGATTTAAAAAAATGTTAAATAATTATTGATTATAGATTAGGAATGATAGATGAATATAATTAATTCAAAAATATGCATTTTTAATAGATTCAGATATAATTTGATTAAAATAAATATTAGTCTAGTACTGGTATATCATTTATAGTGTATATCATCAATATTTTTGTGTTATAAGCATATGTTTTATGTTAATAAGCACAGTTTAAAATAAAAATAAAAATCCAAACCTGTAGGAATAAACATGCCATGATGACGTTGACAACCAAAAAGTCTTACCTGCATGCAGAAACACCACTTTTGGGGGGGAAAAAATAAAATAAAAAGGGGTTTGGATTCTTCAAGTAGTCCTCAAGTTTACTGTTGATTGGAACATCAAAAACCGAGCTTGACTTGTTATCTTTGCGGAGAGCCAATCCTTGCGGAGTGCAGCAGTGCAAAATAATGTTGCCACGGTGTGCACACGCCTGCTCTGCGCCCTCACAAATGAGTCCTGCTCAGAGCGCAGAGACGTTTAAGGACGTGCACGACAGAGAGAGAATGTGCACAGAAGCAGAGGCGGTTTATTGACACACACACACACACACACACACACACGCACACACACACACACACACACACACACACACAAACACTGATATTGACAGACAAAAAAAACCCCAGTAAGGTTAAGGTAACTTACAAAATAGAAACAACAATTGCTTTATTTTTACAGCGCTCATCGATTGCATCTTTTTCTAGCATCATTTAACACGGGTCGCTAATTAAACTTGCAGCCACAAAGGGCAAAGTCGTGAGCAACGGTTCAAAGCACCAGTTGCTTCGAGTCATTCAGTATGTGTCCATACGCTTAATTAGACCGATTTTTCAAATAGTTTGGCTCCTACAGCCCATGGAAAAACCTTAATCCGATTGTGTTAGGTTTTTGAAAACTAAAGCTACAGTGGGGCAAAAAAGTATTTAGTCAAGTTCTCCCACTTAAAATGATGACAGAGGTCTGTAATTTTCATCATAGGTACACTTCAACTGTGAGAGACAGAATGTGAAAAAAAATCCAGGAATTGACATTGTAGGAATTTTTAATAATTTATTTGTAAATTATGGTGGAAAATAAGTATTTGGTCAACCATTCAAAGCTCTCACTGATGGAAGGAGGTTTTGGCTCAAAATCTCACGATACATGGCCCCATTTCCTTATCACGGATCAGTCGTCCTGTCTCCTAAGCAAAAAAAACAGCCCCAAAGCATGATGTTTCCACCACCATGCTTCACAGTAGGTGTGGTGTTCTTGGGATGCAACTCAGTATTCTTCTTCCTCCAAACACGAGGAGTTGAGTTTATACCAAAAAGTTCTATTTTGGTTTCATCTGACCACATGACATTCTCCCAATCCTCTGCTGTATCATCCATGTATCCATTTTGGTATAAACTCAACTCGTCGTATTTGGAGGAAGAATAATACTGAGTTGCATCCAAAGAACACCATACCTACTGTGAAGCATGGGGGTGGAAACATCATCCTTTAGGGCTGTTTTTCTGCTAAAGAGACAGGACGATTGATCCGTGTTAAGGAAAGAATGAATGGGGCCATGTATTGTGAGATTTAGAGCCAAAACCTCCTTCGACCAGTGAGAGCTTTGAATGGTTGACCACTTATTTTCCACCATAATTTACAAATAAATTCTTTAAAACTCCTACAATGTGAATTCCTGAATTTTTTTTCACATTCTGTCTCTCACAGTTAAAGTGTACCTATGATGAAAATTACAGACCTCTTTCATCATTTTAAGTGGGAGAACTTGCACAATCGGCGACTGACTAAATACTTTTTTGCCCCACTGTATGTCTACACGAGGGTTATACGGTATACCGGTATTGGTACTGCAATACTACTGAATCATTTTTAGTACTATACCATCACTGAAACGTACCGGCCCCGAACCCACCTGCGTCGAAGTCACGTTGTGACATTGCTGGATTACGAGCAAACGAGCATGTTCGGCAGCGCTCGATCACGGAGTACTTACGGGCAGCCAGAAAACTAACGATAAAGGTGAAGTTATAACACTGAAATGCCCTCAGGACGAGGTGCTTTAAGACATGGCCAGCTAGTGTTTTAGCGACTTCTAAATCACTAATCCTGGTTCACCATGGCGACAAAGTCAGTTTCTTACAAGCAGGAGACTAGGGTCCATCCAGACCCACACCTTCCGCCACCTTAACAGTTTTTTCCCCTCGGCCATCAGACACATGAACAATAACAAGATCTGATAGCTCAGTTACAGCTCATGTTGTTCTATTCTGTCTATATGTGTTTTATGTTGCACGATTGCGCCAGGTAAAATTCCTAGTTTGTGAACTCGTTCTCAAACAATGGCAATAAAAACTCTTCTGATTCTAAAGGACGAGGAATAGCTAAACATGTTTCACTGCATGCCGTAGCTCACCGGCATCAAAATATCAACAAACGCCATTGGTGGATCTACACTTAACATCCACTGTATTGATATCAAGTACAGGCACGTATCAAGTTGATAGTACTATGATTACATCGATATATTTTGGCATCACAACATCTTTCGTTTTTTTTTTCAATTGTATATTATGTTTATAAACTCAGGAAATATGTCCCTGGACACATGAGATACCCTGGATAACCTTAGCTGGCATTGTGTAGAAGGGGCCTAACTATAGGGGTGTAATGGTACATGTATTTGTATTGAACTGTTTCGGTACGGGGGTGTACCGAACAAGTTTCTAAGCTAAAGTCTTAACAAGCTGCTTTGCTGCTTCTGCCTCTGTCTCAGCACCCAGCATTGTCCCACCCACACAACCATCTGATTGGTTACATATATAGCGATAACAGCCAATCAGCAGTGCGTATTCAGAGCGCATGTACTAAATGCTTCAGCGTTGAGCAGATAGGTGTTTTGCAAGTGAGCATAAGGCAGCGTACTCTCCCCAAATGATAATAAACACCTCGCAGTCATTACTACTAACAACACTATGAGCCTGTTGACCTTCTAGAAACTTAAACTGCAGCTCAGCTCGCTCACAGTTCTGGCTTGAGGTGAAGGCTAATTAGCTTTTAGCGTAACGTTAGCTCATTTTGCGGTGTGCGTGTGTTTTACGTACAGAAAAGCTTTGAATGTCAAGGTCCCCTGTTGATAAAAATATAACATTTACATAATAAAAATAAACTACAGGCTTCCCAAATGCTGTGATAAATTAAGCATGATGAGTTGACTTGAAACAGTTTATTCAATGTTGCTCTTTTTATATGTAGAAGAAAAGTTTTGTGATTTTATTTAATCCGAGCAACAATTTGAGGCAGTTTAATGTTGATTAACGTTGGTAGAATTATAATAGTGTTCCCAAAGTTAAAGGGATAAAGCCATCGTTTACAAATTTGGTAAATAAATAACCAAAAAGATTATATTTTGTTGTTTTCTTACTGTACCGAAAATGAAACGAACCATGACCTCTAAACCGAGGTACGTACCGAACCGACATTTTTGTGTACCGTTACACCCCTACCTAACATACTGGGAAATTGTGATTGGAAACCAGATCTCTGGAATGGGTGTGTGCGCCGGAGAAGACCCTTCGTATCGCGCATGCCCCAGGATACAACCCGGAAGCAGATACCATTCGACAAAAACGTAGCAACGATTGTAATGAAGAGGAGACTGTTTATTTGTTTCACAAATTAAAAAGAACAGAACATTTCGAAGTGCATCGATGGTAGAAGAAAGAAGAAACAAGAGATTATTTTAAGAAGGTAGCCAAGGATATGTAAAAGGCCGACTTAATTCGGACTCTCAAACGAAATATGAATGAGATTGAATGTATTGAAGCAGGTATATTAAAGTCAAATAATGAAATGTACACAGACCTCTTCATGCTGCATTTGTGTATTCCAAACTGAGTAACAATAACTCTGTATTCTGCACAACTGCCAAAAATGGTCCAGACTCCAGAACACATCAAACTTAATCTGAAACAGTATCGACCGTGGCACGAAAGGTCTTTTCCTTCGGATTTAAAGCTCCTTACCTCAATCGACAGAGCCTTATGAATGAACTCTGAGACATCAAAGCTTTTTTTTTTCATGATTCTTCATCCGAATATTCCTTTGAAAAAGCTTTCTTTGCCTCGGACCTGCATCCGCCCCTATACGTTCTCGGTAGTAGTGTCATATCCGCGGCGCAATCCAAGATAATTTCTTGATGCTGTCTGCTATTTAACATCAGCATAGCAATTAGAGATGTAATACAGTGGGGCAAAAAAGTATTTAGTCAGCCACCGATTGTGCAAGTTCTCCCACTTAAAAAGATGACAGAGGTCTGTAATTTTCATCGTAGGTACACTTCAACTGTGAGAGACAGAATGTGAAAAGAAATCCAGGAATTCACATTGTAAGAATTTTAAAGAATTTATTTGTAAATTATGGTGGAAAATAAGTATTTGGTCAACAATTCAAAGCTCTCACTGATGGAAGGAGATTTTGGCTCAAATCTCACGATACATGGCCCCATTCATTCTTTCCTTAACACGGATCAATCGTCCTGTCCCCTTAGCAGTAAAACAGCCCCAAAGCATGATGTTTCCACCCCCATGCTTCACAGTAGGTGTGGTGTTCTTGGGATGCAACTCAGTATTCTTCTTCCTCCCAACACGACGAGTTGAGTTTCTACCAAAATGGATACATGGATGATACAGCAGAGGATTGGGAGAATGTCATGTGGTCAGATGAAACCAAAATGGAACTTTTTGGTATAAACTCAACACTTCCTATTTGGAAGAAGAAGAATACTGAGTTGCATCCCAAGAACACCACACCTACTGTGAAGCATGGGGGTGGAAACATCATGCTTTGGGGCTGTTTTTCTGCTAAGGGGACAGGACGATTGATCCATGTTAAGGAAAGAATGAATGGGGCCATGTATCGTGAGATTTTGAGCCAAAACCTCCTTCCACCAGTGAGAGCTTTGAATGGTTGACCAAATACTTATTTTCCACCATAATTTACAAATAAATTCAATAAAATTCCTACAATGTGAATTCCTGGATTTTTTTTTTCACATTCTGTCTCTCACAGTTGAAGTGTACCTATGATGAAAATTACAGACCTCTGTCATCATTTTAAGTGGGAGAACTTGCACAATCGGTGGCTGACTAAATACTTTTTTGCCCCACTGTATGTGTAATCTGTGCAGCTTTTACAGCGGACTTCAGTTAAAACAAGTTGTAAATGTAAAATGTTTGGAAAATCAAATAAATTTTTCATTGTAAATAATTATTATAACTATGCATCCAAACCACATAGAGGAGAAATCACCACACCTATTTACACTACAATGTTTCCACTTTTACCTGAGCTACAAATATGTTTAATTATATAAGCTACTTATTACCATTGGATTTCAGTTTTAAATTCAGCCTTCAGCCATTAGGGGCAGTAGACATACCGTATTTTTCGGACTATAAGTCGCAGTTTTTTTCATAGTTTGGCCGGCTTATACTCAGGAGCGACTTATGTGTGAAATTATTAACACGTCGCCGTAAAATATCAAATAATATAATTCATCTCATTCGCGGAAGAGACCAAGAAAATGTCAGCAATCCTCACATACACGTCAACCAATAAGAATTTGGCGCGGTAGGGTCATGGCAGAAGTGCATTGTGGGTCATGGAATGCTATATGCTACTGCCGTAGCTATTAAAATGGATCATTTCATCGTTGGCGGTACCTTATAAAAACTGAGAAGGGCTGAACAAAAATGGCACCGAAAAGGAAGTCATGTACTGTAAATTACAAGCTGGACGTAGTAAAATATGCAGCAGAAAAAACGACAAGAGGAAGCGGCGCTGTCATGATCCACTATTTGGATCATGGCATGTTCTGTTTTGTTATCACCCTGTTTTGCATTTGACGTCTTCAGTTCCCGGTGGCACTTCCTGTTTTGTTTCTGTTGTCATAGTAACTCATTAGTGTCTCCTGTCTCTTGTTTGTCGTCGCGCACCTGATTTGTGATTATCTCCTTATTTAAGACCGCCTTTGTTTGACATTCGTTCTCGGACTCTAATTTGCTTCCACGCAACAGATGACGTCGCTCTTCCCGCATTGTGGTAATTTACTTTTGTGTACTTTAGCTTCCACGCTATTCTGTTGTTAGTCCCTAGCTCACGCTTTCTGTTTGTTTTGTTTGTTAGTGCCTTCGTGCAAGTGTTTTGTTTCCTAGTCTGTTTTATAGTGTGTAAATAAATCATTATCCTTACCTTCACGCTGTGTTCCATCTCCGCTGAACCCACGAGTGAACGCAACCCCGCCACGATGCCAGCAAAGCGTCACAGGCGCATACCTTTAGAGTTGGCAGAGTTGTTTAGAAGAGACATCAAGGAAGAGGATTTCATGAGATTTATCGATTAGGAGTTACAGATTGTTTGGTAAACGTATAGCATGTTCTATATGTTATAGTTATTTGAATGACTCTTACCATAATATGTTACGTTAACATACCAGGCAACTTCTCAGTTGGTTATTTATGCGTCATATAACGTACACTTATTCAGCCTGTTGTTCACTATTCTTTATTTATTTTAAATTGCCTTTCAAATGTCTGTTCTTAGTGTTGGAATTTATCAAATAAATTTCCCCCAAAAATGCGACTTATACTCCAGTGCCACGTATATATGTTTTATTCCTTTTTTATTATGCATTTTCGGAAGTGCGACTTATACTCCGGAGCGACTTATAACCCGAAAAATATGGTATACACTTGGAGTGTATATTTTGAATATTTGAAAAAAGACATCCATTGATTTTCTACCGCATGTTCCTTTCGGGGTCGCGGGGGGTTGCTGGAGCCTATTTCAGTTGCATTCGGGCGGAAGGTGTTGTACACCCTGGACAAGTCGACAGCTCATCAAGAGCCAACACGGATAGACAGACAACATTCACACTCACATTCACACACTAGGGGCCAATTTAATGCTGCCAAGCCACAATTCCTGGAGAGAACCTACGCAGTCATGGGGAGAACAAGCAATCTCCACACAGAAAGATCCCGAAACTAGAATCAAACCCAGGAGTTTTGTATTGTGAGGCAGATACTCTAACCCCTCTACCACCATGCTGATCAAAAAAGACAATACAATTTATCTATGTTGGTGCTTTCGAATACTTTAGCACATAAATTGTGCAATTTTCACTGTACATTGTAAACATTTAATGTTTTTTATGTCTAAACTGGGGCCCATGGACCATGTGTAGCCCGCCGGTGTCTTTGATTTTGCCTCCGAGACGTCGTGAGTTTAATAAAGAATCTGGGAGATTTCCAAAACATTTTAGAAGTCCGTTAAAATGCGTTTCTCACCTGCGCCTTCAGTGATGTCCTACTTAGTCCGACTTCACCTCTCAAAATACCGTAAGTGATGTCACCACATGGACACGGCTGGAGATACTATAAAGAAACACACTTTCACACTACTGAGAATTGAACCCCCTCAACAGTGTACAAAACGGTCTATTTTTCCGCGCGTTTAAAGGCCTACTAAAATGAAATCAACACACGTTATTGTATTTGCTTCACAAATTAAAATAACACACATTTTTAAGTACATCAATGGTAGAAAAATTAAACAGAGATTTATTTAAAGGCCTACTGAAATGAGATTTTCTTATTTAAACGGGGATAGCAGGTCCATTCTATGTGTCATACTTGATCATTTCGCGATATTGCCATATTTTTGCTGAAAGGATTTAGTAGAGAACATCGACGATAAAGTTCGCAACTTTTGGTCGCTAATAAAAAAGCCTTGCCTTTACCGGAAGTAACAGACGATGTGCGCGTGACGTCACTGGTTGTAGGGCTCCTCACATCCTCACATTGTTTATAATCATAGCCACCAGCAGCTAGAGCTATTCGGACCGAGAAAGCGACAATTTCCCCATTAATTTGAGCAAGGATGAAAGATTTGTGGATGAGGAAATTTAGAGTAAAGGAATAGAAAGAAAAAAAAAGGTGAGGGCAGTTAGAGCGATTCAGGTGTTTTTAGACACATTTACTAGGATAATTCTGGAAAATCCCTTATCTGCTATTGTGTTGCTAGTGTTTAAATGGTACCTGAAGTCGGAGGGGTGTGTCCATGGGTGTGTTGACCCCAGAGTCTCTGAGGGAAGTCACGGCAGCTGCATGGACGGCGCAAGCTCCGCTGATGTCTCCGGTAAGAGGTGATTTATTACCAAAACTTTCTCACCGAAAACTGCCGGTTGACATGTGGTCGGGATCCATGTTCGCTTGACCGCTCTGATCCATAGTAAAGCTTCATCTTCGGGAATTTTAAACAAGGAAACACCGGCTGTGTTTTTGTGGCTAAAGCCTAAAAGCTTCCCACCTCCATCTTTCTACTTTGACTTCTCCATTAATAATTGAACAAATTGCAAAAGATTCAGCAACACAGATGTCCAGAATACTGTGTAATTATGCAATTAAAGCAGACTACTTATAGCTTGGATCGGGCTGGAAAATAATGTCCGCTACAACCGGTGACGTCAAACGCACGCTTCATCATACCGCAATGTTTTCAAAACGACACTTCGCGGGAAATTTAAAATTGCAATTTAGTCAACTGAAAAGGCCGTATTGGCATGTGTTGCAATGTTAATATTTCATCATTGATATATAAACTATCAGACTGCATGGTCGGTAGTAGTGGCTTTCAGTAGGCCTTTAACATTCAATTAACTGGCTTAATCAATTAAAACATATCTTATGTGGTACTGTCATAATAAAGGAATATAATAAAACAAATGAAAAGTGAAAAAATAAAGAGATAAAATATTTGAATTCACAATTTGTAGCACCCATTCGACGCCGAATCAGCCAGTGGTTATTGCTCGTAGTCGGTTGATTCGTGTGAAAGTGGCGGGCGAACAATTTCACCGCCGGGATTGCTCGGCATAGCTCGGTTGGTAGAGTGGCCGTGCCAGCAACTTGAGGGTTGCAGGTTCGATTCCCGCTTGTGCCATCCTAGTTACTGCCGTTGTGTCCTTGGGCAAGACACTTTACCCACCTGCTCCCAGTGCCACCCACACTGGTTTAAATGTAACTTAGATATTGGGTGTCACTATGTAAAGCGCTTTGAGTCACTTGAGAAAAGCGCTATATAAATATAATTCACTTCACTTCACTTCCAGTGTCGGCCGACATCGTCTCACAAGGTGTAGTTTCTCCTGAGTATCCTTCTGGAAAATAGCCTTGCAAACATATATCTGCCACCTAATCAACATTTTGCTCTCCTTCTTTGTGAGTACCGGTGAGTTTTCTGTGGCTTTCTATGACTCGTCGGGCTCCGGTGCCACTTCCTGTTTTCGCAACTTGTGATTGGATACCCAATTGGGACTCCCAAGTGAGTATCCAATCACAGGATGCGTAAATGTCACGTTCAAAGTAAGCCAAGCTAGAAAGCCTTAATGACACCAACTCATGATCTGATTGGCTATCACAGTTGTCAATCAACCGTATGTGTCCGATCGCTTACACACATTGCATTGTTGATTCTGAAGGCCCCGGGCAGATTTTGTACATCATGACAACATAAGCTAGCTGAATTCTCATTGGATAAAAACTCTTACCTAAAAACAACAGCACTGGAAGGAGCATAATATGACATGAAGAGAATATGAATACTTTTAGATATTTAGGGAAAGTAAATTAATTACTTTTATCTTTAGTTATGATTTCTGGTTGTTAGGCCAGCAGAGAAGGCCTCGCTGGCCCTGATGGCACACCACTGCTCACGGACAACAATAATAATTCAGAACTGTGACCACTTATCATGCTTTGATTGAAACTAAAGCACAGTATTATATGACCAAAACCAAACAACCTACCCTAGTCAGGGTGCAAAAAAAAATCGAACCAACACAAAATGCCAACAGACATTGTCACACATAACACAATTTGTAGATATTATAAACGGCCATGCACCATAAAAACATTCTGAATTATACCCATTTAAATCCATTACAAAGCAATATGGGGAAAAAAGCAAAATACTATCTCCACTTTTTTTCCATGTTTGGTACATTTTTGCTGCTTAATATCTCGGATTTATTCCAGTACTTTAAGGAGGTGTTCACGCAAGTAAACAAGGTAGGAGCCCAACTTTCACAAATATCAATTATATATGCAGAGACTTTACATGCAGTCTGCTTTTGGCCCACGGCCTAATTTTTTTAGCCCAATTCGGCGCCCGAAGAAAAAAAGTTTGGACACCCATGGTGTGCAGGCTGCATGAGTTCATGAGAGAACATATGAACAGTGTATAATATACAAGCGGTATTGTGAAATGTTTATACACAATATCATAGTATTATAAATTAAAAACAAATGTTAGATTTTTGACAGCAATAATAGTAGGAAGGGGATTCATGTGACCCCATTTGTCATGGTTTACCTGACACATGAAACGTGACAAATTGGGATGTGTCAAGACATGCATAAATTGGCCCTAGTGTGTAAATGTGAGTGTGAATGTTGTCTGTCTATCTGTGTTGGCCCTGTGATGAGGTGGCAACTTGTCGAGGGCGAACCCCGCCTTCCGCCTGAATGCAGCTGAGATAGGCTCCAGCACCTCCTACGAGCCTGAACGGGACAAGTGGTAGAAAATGGCTGGACGGATGGAAGTGCAAACTAGAGAATAAAGCCCCAACTGCTTCGCTAAGTCGCCTACATTTCCACGGCACACCTCAGTCATGTTGTTGATGATTTATTTCTTTAATTCAGTGAATACCATCAGCTTCTTCTTTCGACACTCATTTTCTTCCTTACCATGTTTGGAAAAACAAATTTACCGGCTAATGCTAGCGAGTCAGACACCATACAGTAGGAAGGGGATTCATGTGACCCCATTTGTCATGGTTTACCTGACACATGAAACGTGACAAATTGGGATGTGTTAAGACATGCACCTGGGGATAGGTTGATTGGCAACACTAAATTGGCCCTAGTGTGTGAATGTGAGTGTGAATGTTGTCATAGTATTATAAATTAAAAACAAATGTTAGATTTTTGACAGCAATTGTCCTTGTGCTACCTCAATACCTCATATAGATGTATGTGTGTATGTTTTGTATATATATATATATAAATATATATATATATATATATATATAGAATGAGTGTGTGTTTATGTAATAGTAAGTGATTATTTTTTAAAGTCAGATTAATCACACGCTAAACCTGTGATTAATCATGATTAATTATGGCTTATCATTTGCTTGCATAAATAACATTTACTGAAGGAAATACCCTAATATTTGGATACAAACGCAATTTGGTCGTCAAAATGTCCTAAAGGAACATTTTCTAAATGTTTTACTGAACTGCAAGTCATTGATTTGCTCAAAACTTGGTGAAAATAAGTATATTAAAAATTAAGGAGACATTTTAAAAGTCTTTGCGTTTTCAATAATATTACAAACAAGGTACAGTTACTCATCGATAATGTAGTAAACACTCATAAACAATTTACTTTTTTTAAAATTTACTCCTAAGTTTAAACAGGTTTTTTTTAGATGACAATACTGATCTGTTTTATGGCACAATACAACCCCTATGTATGTATGTATGTATGTATGTGTGCATGTATGTATGTATGTATGTATGTATGTATGCAAACATATGCATGCATGCATATGTATTTATATGCATGCATGTGTATTTATTTATTTGCATGCATGTGTATTTATTTATTTGCATGCATGCATGCATATATGTATGTATGTATGTATATATGTATATGCATGCATGTATATATATATGTGTATATGTATTCCAGTCACTGCAATGGTAAATCTTTCATGGTTGAAGGATCTTGGGCTCAAACATGTTGGTGACCACTGGACTAGGGAATCATTATTTGTCACTACTCCTTGGGGAGAAGACACTATAGATATAAATGATTTGGTGTTATTTTGTTATGTCTTGATTGGGGTTTAAACATGGTTTACGTTGCAATTCATCTTATGTGATCCCTTTTGTGGTCCTGTCTGTTGTTGATCAAATCCACTTTACTAAATCCACTTTCCTAATCCTTTCCCTGATATTGTGTCTGATATTTCTCCCGATTCAGACCTGGCATGCAAGTAAATTCAAACAACAGGTCTATTAAATGCTACATAGGAATCTGATGGGATGGCTGTCTCTATGGTCGCTAACCATGTTTATTTATTAGGATTAACATTTATTGGGGCTTGTACATTTGTAGTTGGGAAGCACTTTTTTTTTCAAAAAAGTAAGTACATAAAAGACTTATTTTTTTGGTACTGTATTTGTCTAAAACTTGGCAGGGAAACAAGCGTTTTCACAGCCTCTAGTTAATGTTACAACATGCCAACAAAGCAAGCATAATTGGAATTGCATGATAGCTTCCATAATTACGAAGATGTTAGATAACTATTGTAACAACCTACTTGTGTTTATGTGCATGTATTATTGATGTTTATGAATATATATATATATATATATATATATATATATATATATATATATATATATATATATATATATATATATATATAACTTTAATATACTGTGCCTGAAATAAGATTAGCAAAGAATGACAAAGTGTTGTGTGTGAGAGAAAAGGATAAAGACAGATGTGTTTGCATGAGAAAGAATGTGTGTCTGATTTGAACCTGTTAGCGCAAGATTGGCAATAAAAGTTAAAAAGAGCATCATACTTTGTTTGACTTCGGGACGCAACAACAACACAGTAAGCTGAAAAACGACACATTACGCACTACATGCCGCTAATTTTTTTATTAAAATGTGAACCATGTGGTTATAAGACGTAGAGGATGATTTATGGATTTCCCTTCGTAAACGGCGATAATAAAAATGATTCCATCCATCCATCCATCATCTTCCGCTTATCCGAGGTCGGGTCGCGGGGGCAGCAGCCTAAGCAGGGAAGCCCAGACTTCCCTATCTCCAGCCACTTCGTCTAGCTCTTCCCGGGGGATCCCGAGGCGTTCCCAGGCCAGCCGGGAGACATAGTCTTTCCAACGTGTCCTGGGTCTTCCCCGTG